>NC_090267.1:513334842-513640021 GCF_040414725.1 Anabrus simplex
CCAGCGATAGGATAGAAAAGGGTTAGGAATGGGAAGGAAGCGATCTTAGTAAAGGTACAGCCCAAGCATTTTCCTGGTGTGAAAATAGGACACCACGGAAAACCATCTTCAAGGCTGCCGACAGTAGAGTTTGAGCCCACTATCTCGAGAATGCAAGCTCACAGCTGAGCCCCCCTGACCACACGACCAACTTCTAGTTACTCACTCGACACTCGGATGCAACAACAACAACTCCTTGATGAGTGTCCGGTGGGACACTGGCGACAGGCAACATCGCTGCCAACCTAAGCACTCTAATGCCGGGCTGAGTAGCTCGGACGATAGAGCGCTGGTCTTCTGATCCCAACTTGGCAGGTTCGATGGCGGTTCAGTTCGCTGGTATTTGAAGGTCTGTCTCGTGTCTGCAAATTTACTTGCATGTAAAAAACCTCCTGATGTAATAAATTCTTGCACCTCGACGCCTCCAAAAACCGTGAAAATTGGTTAGTGAAACGTAAATTATTACTATTTTAGCAGCAGTAGTGGTAGTAGTTACATTGTTATTAAAGCAGCTCTCTAATTAAACGGCTCAATTACAGTAATCATTTTACCTATCAGCACCTACTGTCTTGTATTACAAAAAAACCCCGGCACTTCCACAGTAGCTTTTTATCCTTCGGGCAATGTTCACGCATGGATACAACTAAGGGTTTTGAAATTTGTCTCATTAATAACAATTTCACTGAAAACTTATAGGCTTTTATTTTCAATGTCCTCCGTCCTTTTATTGGCCTGAAAATATTATGAGTGTAGCATAGACAGCTCGCATTGTCTACTGTCAGAAATTCAACGTAGAATGTCACAATACAGCGCAGAAATGTTGCACCTATATTTCAATTTTCTTCCTTATTATTTGCTTCACGTCACATGGACACAGATAGGTTTTTGGCGACGATGGGATAGGAAAGGCCTAGTAAATGGGGGAGGGGGAATGGCCGTGGCGTTAATTACGTCACAGCTCCAGCATTTGCCTGGTGTAAAAATGGAAAACCACGGAAAACCGTCATAAGGGCTGTCGACAGTGGGCTTCGAACCCACTACCTCCCGGATGCAAACTCACAGCTGTTCGCACTAACCGCACGGCCAACTCACCTGGTCCACTTTTCATTAACTTATTAACTAGTCCCTTCACTTTTGTCAGCTTGGATCACTGAGTAACGTCATTGATGTCTTATAAATCACACACAACTGATTCGCATGTATGTGCTGGTACGGATACATACTGTACAACACTCGGCGACAACATCAGAAGGTACAAGTACTTCAGTAAGGACCGGTTTTCAAGTAAAGCGACTGGTCTGGCACATGAGTCACTCTCACCTACTTGCCAAGCGTTTAGGGGAAGACCACAACAACATGAGTTGGCCTGCAGGTTCAACAACCCCTATACTCCGCAACTGTACCTCAACTACACGAGGACAGAATGGCATATCCGTCGTGTCCTACTACGGACGTTCAAAACGCATTAGGTCCTGAAATATTTGGCTCAGTTATGGGAAAACCAAAAGGACAAGGTAAAAAGGGCATAATATATATTCTGAGATGTATTTTTCTTTACCGACTAGCAAAATATCTGCACGTAAACCCCTAACATTCTGTATTTCTACCAGACTTCATATTTAGGATCCACCTGTTCTCGGGTAGATTTTACGGCGAATATTGTTTCTAAATCCGTGAACTGACTGGGAGTTTGCACGGAACCGAAACCGTGATTTTGCACTCCCACAAAATATACGCAACCAAGCTTAATGTAAATCAATTTCTAATTTTTTTCTCACGTGTATCATTTCGATACGAGCATTAATAAGGAAGACATCATTAATGGACTGTTTTACAGGCTGTCATGATATTTCACGTTGGATTAAAAGCCATTTTACTCTTTTCGATAGAACAGATCATAAGGGAGATTGCCGTCAACGACTGGTTTCATGAGTTTCCAGCCACAGCGCCACTTACGTCTTCAGATTAACAACAATGTGTAACTGAGAAGTAGGCACGACTTAATAATAATAATAATAATAATAATAATAATAATAATAATAATAATAATAATAATAATGTCATTGGCTTTAGGGCCCACTAACTACATTTACGGTTTTCGGAGACGCCGAGGTGCGGAGAGTTAGTCCCCCCAGGAGTTCTTTTACGCGCCAGTAAATTCACCGACACGAGGCTGACGTAATTGAGCACCTTCACATACCACCGGACTGAGCCAGCCAAGTTGGAGTCAGAAGGCCAGCGCCTGAACCGTCTGAGTCACTCAGCCCGTCATGCACACTTTCGGACCAGTCACTCCGTTTTGTTCAGCTGTGTCGTATAAAATGAAATGGCGTATGGCTTTTACTGCCGGGAATCGAACCCGGGATCCCTGTCACGAATGGACAGCAAGCTGACCATTTAGCCATGGAGCCGAACAGCAGCATGCCGTGTTAAACGTTTGAATACAGGCTTGCAAATTCGCGTTAATTCTTGAAAGAATCGTGAATTAATTTCCAGTTCCCGTGCGAAGGACGGGTACATATGTTAGTTGGAAATAAATGTCAGCAGTGATATTTGACGAAATGCCAGACTTAAAAACGACATGAATTCCTTCTCGTGATATAATAACCCACATTACACCATTTGGTCACGAATGGAAGCATCATTTCAACAACGAAACAAGGGTAATTGATTTTAAATCTTTCGGCATTATAAGAACAGTCGTAGCTGTGTTCGGGCACGCTTCTCTTCTAAGAAAATGGCGAAACATGAAGTTATCCTACAGTTTTTCTGTTTCACTCGGCAAAAATTTAAGATATCAAGGATTTTTATTGCTTGATACAGCACTACATGCAACCTGTTCATTTCTACTTAACTACTACATTCTACACCTACGCTAATCTGCTTGTCATATTCATAACTTGGTCTACCGCTATCTTTTTTACCTCCTACACTTTCCTTAGAATAATAATGTTATCGGCTTTACGTCCCACTAACTACGTTTTTAGGTTTTCAGAGACGCTGAGGTGCCGGAATTTTGTCCCGCAGGAGTTCTTTTACGTGCCCGAAAATCTACCGACACGACACTGACATATTTGAGCACCTTCAAATACCACCAGACTGAGCCAAGATCGAACCTGCCATGTTGGGGTCAGAAGGCCAGCGCCTCAAACGTCTGAGCCACTCAGCCCGGCACACATTCCTTAAAAACTAAGTGAACAAATACTGGGTGTCTTAAGATATCTCCTACCATTCTGACTTTTCTTCTGGTCATGTTCCGATACATTGACTTCATTTAGTATCTCTTGATTCGTGATTCCATCTCACCTTCAGCATTCTTTTGTAATACCATATTTCACACACATCCGTTCTCTTTCTTCCTGAGCCTGTTATCGTCTATTTTTCTTTTCCATACAACGTCACGCTGCACACCAAAGTCTTCAAGAACATCTTTCTAATTTATATATCAATGTTCGAAGTGAGCAAATTTCTTTCCTTAAGAAAGACCTTCCTTGCTTGTGCTAGTCTGCATTTTATGTCCTTCTTACTTCTGCCATCCCTAGCTATTCTACTGCCCAAGTAAGAATATTCATCTACTTCCTTTAAGATTTTATTTCCTAATCTAATATTTCCTGCATCACCGTTCGACTGCACGCTATTGAATGTATTTATTTTCATCTTGACTGCTTCTCCGAGACTCTGTCTATACCATTGAGCAAGCAAGTCCGTGGCATGACTGAAATACAGTACAAGTGAATACAAAATAATGTCTCAAATGCATGGCATACTTGGGTTGTGAGAAAGAGTAAAGTTAATTTTAGTATTCCCAGTGGTCTAAAAGGTCTTATATAACAGGTAACATTATTTTAGTGAAAGAAAATGATAATTTTCATAAAATACTGACGAAACATTTAGTGACGAGTTTACAGAGTTGTAAGAAATGAGACCCATGCGTTTTATATCATTTAATATAATTATTTACAGGAGTAATTCTTAACGTCGTGTTCTTAGCACCAGAGATGAGGCTAGGGACCAAGAAGGAAAGATTAGCCGTTGTCCAGCTCTTGCCGTGCGATGTACGGCCGGTATGAGTTGATGTGGACAGTGAAGAGTGACTGTATGTCACTGCTCTTATGATTACTATTCGTCTGTCCTGTGTCACTGTGATGAACTAGCTGCCCACGACGTTCCCGGACCACAAGTATCAAGTTCCCTCATCATTCTTTCAATATAGGTAGGTCACAATAATTTAATTTCTGGAATGCACTTGTCTCTACCAAAACTACTTACCCACGAGTCACTGCCTACTGGATCTCACATATTATAATTATGATTACGGTATTATTATTATTATTATTATTATTATTATTATTATTATATACGCGAACAAGCCCATTGAGACTACGCAGAGTACTTAGAGGCGCGCATTTGCCTTCCTCTGTGCCCGTATTTATTTTATTCCTTTACTGTGGGCTTCATTTTCTGTCTTCAGACCAGGTTGCTCCAGTCTTCTTCTTTGGCCTTTTCTCTTGGTCAACTTGCCATTTGTGAATTTTGGATCTGAAGATTAACTCTGCTTCGGACATCTGATGGTGCAATTCCTGCCTGTTTCAAATCGATTTTGATTTCGCCAATCCATTTCATTTTGTCCGTTTTAGCTTTACTCCTGTTTTCATAGAACTCGCCTATTTGTTTCGTAAGTCTGTCTGGATGCATTATTTTAATATGTCCGTAGAAACTTAGCCTGCGCTTGCTAATGTCACTGCGAATATTTGTGTATTCTTTGATTTCCTGTCTGCTTCTAAGTTGGTATTGCCCGTCAGCGAGTTTTGGGCATAGAATTATACTTATGATTTTGCGTTCCTTTTTCTCAATGTTTTCAATGTCTATTTTCCTGTTCAAAATTAGCGGATCTGATCCAAAAATACCTTCTGGTAAATTACTGCATTGTAATGTTTTAGTTTTGTGTGCTTGAAAATACATCTTTTGATATAGATATTTTGAGTTAGTCGATATGCAGTTTCCATCTTTTGGCATCTAATTTTCATTGGTTTTTGTTTCGAGTCCATTTTCCTGAATTGTTTCACCAAGATACTCAAATTGTGATGCTCGTTTAATTTTGTGTCTCCGCAAATTTAGGTGCTTGTTTGTTGCAGGTCAAGTCTTCTGTCTTTTCAAAAGATATCTGAAGGACGACTTTTACCGCTATTTCTTTCAGGAGTTAAAGTTGTAGGTAATCTATTCCGAGTTTTCCTCTGGCTAAAGTGGTTGGTGAATTCTGAGGACCAATTTCTGTTTGCGCCATTCTTGTATCACTTATTATTATTATTATTGTTACGGGGATACCCGTGGAGCAGAAAGAGGTTAAAGAACGTGCTGGGGTGAGTGAGTCTATCTACAAAATCAAAATCAATTTAAAACTTGAACTGAAGGTTGCATTTCTTTTAAAACAACAAACTTAATAAACTTAACAACTTTTCACTTAATACATTTTCACTTGGATAACAGTGATACCTCAGGTACAATGCCAAATAATGGTGCAACATCCCAAGAGTAGGGAATTTAACAAGTTTGGGCTTCAAGCCCTCCATTTACAGTTTCTGAGCTACGAGCTCGAGTTTACAAAATTTACAATTCAAAATGAGGAATAATTTAGTCAAGGGCAGACATCCAATAATTCAAGAACACTTGCTCCCAAAATTACAATATCTAGCCTTCCAGAGGCACCCTTCACTATTACAACATTTTGAAAAGAGCTCACATGCTCTCGATTTCTTACAGCCCACTCACGGCAACATCACATTACAATCTTACCCACTCTGGCCTCATAAGGCACGAATTACAAATGGAAATAGTTTTACACAGGGGTATCTAGTACCCAACCTACTGGGCCTCTGCGAAAAAGAACAGGTTAAATAAATGGCCCGAACACAAACTGAATGGAGGCGTACACTGCACTCCCAGATAATGAAATGTTAAAAACCTACAGGGCTCTCGGCCGATGAAACTGGGGCTAGTCCCAAACTACTGTGGCTCGCATGGAAATAACTTTAATATATTACAGGAAAGAAAGGTTGCGAAATCGTAGTCACCTCAAACCAAGGTGAAGGGGAGTTCGAGAGGGTATAACTCACTCTCTATCCCCGATTTACAGTTAAAGAATTTTTGAAATTTTATATGAAAACGAAGAAGTTTACATTAAAACGGTTACATAGTTAGAAATTCGGAACTTCCGCTCGGATAAGTATGCGGAAACAGCAAGAAAGATTGAATTTATGTGGGCATTACCTGGTAGATGTTCTGCCGGCCGAAGAAAGAGGCGCCCCGCCTCCTGCCTTAACACACACACTCAGAAAGACGACGATCAATAGGCCAGGAAACTCGAAAAGCTGCAACTTATATACCCTCAAGGAAGGTTCGAGAGAAGTCAGGACTAATCCGAACACACCCTCTCAATTTTTATTGGTTAATTCAAAGTGAACAAGAAATGCGGGATTGGTTGAAAATTAATTACAAAAAATTAATGATTGGCCAGATTCAAAACTGGCCGAAAGACAAAGAAGTATTACCAACCCAAAAATAAATGAACGTAGATTCAGTTATGAAAATCTAGAATTACGAAACTTCTTTACGTTATAAGTTGTTCCACCTTGCACCAGTGTGCATGACCATAGTTTTTGGTAGTGTCATCTGTGGAAAAATGTCCAAACTTCTTGATGTATAGCAAAACAAAACGAGGAGAAATTCAATCAGTTTAGGAAACTTCACGATAATACAATTACTTAATATTTCAGTAGAGACATCTTCCGATTAAAGATCCAACTTCATGTAGTATCAGTTTCACCTTTTGGTCGATAGAGGAGTTCATTATGGCGCTTATTTTGAATGAGCGTAGTTGAGGTGTACCTCCCGGTACAATTATTATTATTATTATTATTATTATTATTATTATTATTATTATTATTATTATTATTATTATTAACAAATACATTCTAGTTGGGAGATATACTGAAATAATGTTTACATACAGGAGTACATTGCTGTGCAAAACTTAAGGACATAACGTATAAAGTACTCGGTGGAAATGAATGAAAGTGCGGTGCATAGAAACCTCGATTGAGGTCACCGCGACTATAGCGCCAAATGGGTCTGACCGCACAAAACGAGGCATTTGAAGGAACAGGACAAGACAGTGTGAGTCAATCAGCCAGCTGTTACGGTGCACTCTGGTAGTGTTATTTATTATAACATGGCCCGTAAACAACATCTGGATGCTTTTACAACGAGAAGAATCATCAGGAAACCGGAACAAGAACAAAATGTGACAATGTAGCGCAGGAGTTTGGTATTGCTCACAGCATTGTTTCAAGTGCACGGAGACCATTCCGAACCACAGACACTGCAGCAGATGACCGCTACACTCTGCAACAGGCAAGAAGAGACTCAAGCAGCGGGTGGAATTGCAACCACATTTAAGAGGACTGCAAGTTACCCAATCTCACGCTCCACACTGCGGCGACTGCATGGGGGCGGTCTGTCACTACGTTGTGTTCCGTTGACACCCGCACATCGGCCAGGACCGACCATCTTCTCAGTCCGAGTAGTGATTCTAGACGTACTCCCCTTTGAAGTGAGGTGGGAACATGCAATGCACCCAGGAAGATTGTTGAACACGATCATTGTGTTGGTCCAAATGTTTTGGTGTGGTGAGGCATAATGTTCCAAATCTTTGAACGGGGTACACTCACCGGTCAACTGTTACTGTGACAGTGTACTCCTTTCCCATGTGCATCTTTTCAGCGGTGCATTCGGCCCTGAATTCATTGTTATGGACGACAAGGCATGACCGCATCAAACAGCGCAGATGGAGGAGCTCTTGGAATGAGAGGATATTCGGTTAATGGACTGGACTGGCCTGCCCGTTCCCCCAACTTAAATCCCGTCGAGCACGTCTGGGACATGTGGGGCGGACGTATTGCAGCATGTCCACATGCACCAACGACCACCCAGCAGTTGTCAACGACACTGGTGGAGGAATGGAACACCCTACCACAAGAACTCCTTACCTATCTTGTGGCCAGCATAGGAACACGTTGCAGAGCATGCATCGCTGTGCGTGGTGATGACACGCCCTTTTAAGAACCATGTCCCTTCTTTTCTAATGTCCAGGGAACTATCAAGAGTCACAGTGACTTAAGTGTAATTTATTGTTTCTGTATAAAAGTGTGATTTCTGTTCGTATCATCTCATATTCCTTTCAGTTGCTTACCGTACCATACTGAAGCAGTTCTTCCTGTGTATGATTCAAGTTTTATCGACCTATACTTGGCAGTGGCACAACATGCAAAAGTTACTTTCGTCCTTTAGTTTTGCACGGCAGTGTCTCTGTCATCGATCCATAAACTGTATTCATGCGGCTCTACATACCCCCTACTGTGTCCTACTATTTTTATTTCTACGAAGCTGCTATATCTAATCTAATATTTTAAAAGAAAGTATTCCTGCTTTGATCAATGTACACTTTTCTTAATACTCTAATTGAACAAGTCGCGGATGTCTCGAAATGTGCCCAAAATATTCTATTTCATCTTCTACTTCTTCCTAGCGTTTTCTCGCCGGAGCACGGCCGACTGACCTTATCATTCTGTTTCTTCTTATGGTCGAATTTCCCAAAATCATTCTCCTTTTGGAAATACTTCCGTAACAGGCATTCCAAAAGCTTTCATTTTCGTTCTTTCTGAGCTAGTTGCATACAACGCCACACTCCAAACAAAAGTACACAAGTGTCCAAAAGTTAAGCGTAAGTTATGAGTAAGCAGGGCATCGGGAAATAGACCGCAAATCGCATGACATATGCACCTACCAACCTTACGTGTTCCCTGCTTTGACTAGCGGCGTAACCACAAGGTAAACATAGCCAGTGCCTGCACCCCTTATTCCCTCAGTCGTGTTTGCTCTTTTATGGTGTGCGGAGGACAGCCTCGTGGTGAACGTGACTACGTAATGGCACAACGACGCCATTTGGTCCCCGTTTTGCAGGGTAGAACACTCGGCCTCTGGAAGCAGCCCAGACACAGACCGAAGTCGCCGTATTCTTAAATGTGCCACAAAGTGCCATTTCCAGGCTTTGGAGACGATTTCGAGACACAGGAGGCGTTAGTCGTAGGCCAATACCAGGTCGACCAAGGGTAACCACCCAACAGAAGGACCGATATCTGGCCTTAACCGCCCTACGAAATCGAAGTGCATCTGCAAGACAATTGTCGGCGGAGCTTGCAGACGTCTCAGTGGTTGCCGTTTCCCGGCAAACTGTGCACAGGAGGCTCAGAACAGCAGGGATGTTTGCCCGACGTCCAGCGGTGTGCGTTTCGCTCACTCCAGCACAGAGAGGGGCCCGTTTACTGTGCAGCCATCGACATCGAAACTGGACCATAAATGAATGGAGGCATGTGCTCTGCACAGATGAATTCCGCTTCGGTTTGCGGAACGATTGACGTCGCACATTAATCTGGAGAGAACCGGGTAGCCGATGAGGTATTGAGACCACATTTTCGACTCTTCAGAGGTGTGGTTGGACCAGACTTCCTCTTAATAGACAATAATGCCCGACTGCACCGCGCTGCTCTGGTGAATGAATTTCTGGCTGGGGAAGATATTCATCGCATGGACTGGCCAATGAGGTCTGCGGATCTGAATCCTATAGAAGATGCCTGGGGTGCATTCGGGAGGCGAATTAAACCCCGTCAGCCTTCACCAAGGACCTTCCAAGACGTTCGCCTTGCCCTTTTGGAGGAATGGGATCGACTGCAACAAGAGCTCTTGGACCATCTGACAGTGAGCATGCCACGTCGCTGCGAAGCATGTGTGGGCGTCAGGGGTAACCATGCACCCTATTAACAGCATATTTTTTTGTGGAAGACATTGCCAAGTTTTATTCGTTGTTGTCAAAGGTGTACCTTAGCTATCAGGACCTTTCTGTCAAAGTTTTATTGGACAAGTTATGTGACATAAGGTGTGTGATTCAGCTTCCGATTTTTCAGCTATCTGTCTGACATTGCTATCAGGCGGAATTGTCCCGTTTAGTGATTATGTTTAATATTTGGACACTAGTGTTTAAGAAGCCTTTCTCGTGAACATCTTCTGAGGACGCAGAGCACAGTTTTCTGCGAAAAGTTAAGAATTTCACCTTATTTTCTTGACACGGCATAAGCCCAAAAGCCTATACACTATCATGTCTATAAGCACGGGCCGTCAAAGCATTAATGGCAACATTAAATGCATATTGTAACTACATGTGTTTATCATCATCATCATCCTTATAATTTACCATTTTACAGCACACACCGCGTGCGGCCAAATATGGCTCCTCTACAATTTGTTCTGTCTCTCCACCCAACACCGTGTTCCAGTCGAGGTTTCGCTAGTTTGACATTCCCTCACAACCGTTGTACAGTCGCATTAGAATTCAAGCAACATTCAAAGATTTATATGAATCATGGTTAAATGTAGATTTTACTCGACTGGGCCAGAAGCGCTCTTGGTCTCCCCTGCACTAGAGTCCGGTTTCGTCAATGGAAGGAAGGTGCTGGTTGGAATGCTATTCAGGAATAATCTCGTTCCTTCTCATTTCTTCTTCTAGTGAAATAGCTGCGCAGTTTATGTCAATTAGCTCTGAGCTTGAATTCTGAAGACTACGTTCGAACGCCATCGACAGCAGACCTGAGGATGGTTTTCAGTGGTTTCCCATTTTCACACCAGGCAAATGCTGGGGCTGTACCTTAATTAAAACCACGGTCACTTCCGTGAAGTTCCTCTTCTCTCCAGTCGTTGCCGAAAAACCTTTCTGAATCAATGCGACAAAGAAAAAACAAATAATAAACCCTTAATTTCTTTTCTGTAGACATTTGCCTGGTTCTAAAACTGAAATGGATTCTCTAGCGTTGATTTACCTGGCAATGGTATTTTGCCAGTAAAATAAAATGATAAGGAAACATGTCTTCACTAGAAATGAAATCCCTACTTCTCTCTTTCACAGCGATGTTGAAATCGCCACCAGATACAGATTATTACCTCTCCTTCCGAAGAAAAATACAATGAAGCTCCCACGAGCATCATTTTTGAACCTTTTTAAAGAAAAATACGTTTCTTTCCTCATGTTGGCGCGCACATCTCTGAACAGCTTCCTTTATCTATCGGTGCGAGCTCGATCTATGAATCTCTAAGCACGGCCTACTAGATCTACGGTAAGTCGGTGTTCTGAGTTTTATCGCCCTCCACAGCCAGACTAAGAGAACAAGAACCTTTAGAAGGCTGATATTGGCACCAGATATAGGTTAAAGAGCAATACAACGATGACCATCGTGTTTGAACAGTTTAATGTAAAAATCCCTCCCTTTCACCAGCGAAGTGCACCATTCTAACGTATGCAGCGACAATACCTCTATCTATAAGCACGGCATAGAACTACTGCCACTGAGTTAATGAGAAAATCTTTATCTTGAATGTTTCGTTTCAGAGCTTAAAGAGACATTAAAGGACAGAAAGAATGATACTCAGGAAAATTCTGGATACAAAGGTGAAAAATAGGAAGAGGAGACTCGGACCTAACAAGGAATTACGGACTGAAGTGGTGACAGAAGGAAGAGTCCAGTTCGATGGAGATATGAGGACAGACAGGAACCGGCTGACGAAACAAATCTTTTGAGTTCTTCAGACAAGGTAAACAGGCGTTAGGAGTCCTTAGTTCATTTAGAACTTTCGGTACTTCCTTAGTGGTGATGGAGCATGGGATCAGGTAAGACCCAGTATTGAATGTGAAGTTGATACCCGTACCGGTTCGAGAGGAGCTGTCAGATAGATGATAATGACTGAAGAAAAAGAACAGTTCACATAATTATTAGTTTGTAATCCGATGATGAACATTCACTGTTGCTAAGCAAGGGAGGTTTAATAGTCAGTTTCTTCACATTATTGACGAAACTACAAAGCGTCTTGGAGTTTGAGGGAAATTTTCGATGCTTGTGACATAATGAATTCATTGAAACCTTCACAGTAGTGGCAGCAGTCTTTTTAAGCAGGTCGCCCAGCCGAGTGCGTCTTTATTGATTCCTTATCTCAATGATCAGTTCAATAAATTCTGAAGTTGACCAGCAAGGGAACTTTCCACTCCCAACTTCCTTCATTGATTTTAGAGCAGTGACAACGTATCAAGTAGGCAGTTCACTGTTTTTAGACCAGTGTTACTCAGAATTTGCGGTAACAGAAGGTGACTGAATATGGTACGTGAATGACAGCTGGTCAAGTCTGGTGTATGGACGAATTTACGTGTAGCAACAATGACACGAAGTAGGCTAATCGTACTCAAAGCAGGATAACACTGTGTGTCAATTTTGACGTTCTTGATTTCACTAACGGATCGCGCTACTGTAGTTAAGAACATTTAGTGACGCTCGATGTAGACAGTTTAAAACACCGAGAGAAAACGAGGTGTACTGTAGATTTTCATTACTGTTATTTGAAGATCACAGCCTCCAGTTTTATTTGGAATGAAAACATCCACTGGCCGGAATTGGAACCGCAGTCACCTTGATGACAACGCCATTTAGCTATCAACCCCTCCCTGAAAGTATTTTGAGAACTTTAAATAAATACTATCTGATATAATTAAAAAGTTTCTTTCAAATGTCGATGTGAAAGACATGCCGTACTGTGGACTTTTCCATCTTCAAAATACCATTGTCCTCGTCCGAGGTCACTCTAACGATAATTGGTTGAAGCTAGCTCGTTAATCACTATTCCACCAGTATCGTCTATGATGATAATAATAGTTTTTAAGACGTGTTCTAGGTCATCAGTCCATTTTCATGAATCTTGACTGTACCCGAAGGCAACACTCAAAATGAAGTTCCTAATTTGAGGGTGGTTTCATGGCATTTAGTTCAAACATGCCAGCCATAGGATTAATTGTAATAATTAGATTATTATTACCTTATGGCGCTACGCACATCTTACACAAGTGCATTTAAATAACGACAATAAACAGATAGATACTAGAAAACAATGATACATCACTGAGACAATCAAAACAGATTTCAAAACGTCGAACGCTGTACTGAAGCTCTAATAATTCTTCCACAGGTTCGAGAAATGCGCTTCTTTCACACTCAGTGGCAATGCGATGGATTGTCTACTTCAAATCACCAAAACTACAGCCAGGAGAAGATCAAAAGTCCCATTTACGAAGCGATGATTCATGTCGCCCATGGGAAGTTCGAACGCTGTTCATGAAAATCATAGTTTTCCGTTGCAGATGAAAACGATGAAGGGAATGGAGTACATCAAATAGAGGCTGCCACGCATGAGTTGCACCAATCGCTGGGCCATTACTTTTGCAATTTTTGTCGTGGCGCTACGTGAACAGAGGAGTCCCTCAAGGCTCTGTACTTGGAGGTATACTTTCCACATTCTCTGTGAATAACACGCCATCGAATTTAAGGCATTGCGAATACCACATGTACGCTGACGACATTTAAGTCTACAGCACGAGACCTTGAGGAAAATATCGACTTACTAAGCAGGATGTTCAGTGTGACTGAGTGCAGGCAGCCAGAAATGAGGAGTGGATGTAACTGTACATGTAATAATTTCCTATAGTCTGATTCAGGACACCATGAATCTTCCTAACGTGTGATTTGTTCATTCGTGCTGTAGAACAGTATCCCGCAGCTGGAAAAACCAGCCCAATGGCTGAATTGCGAAGCGTGTAGGAATAAATAGAGGGCGTGATAAAAATAATCAGGACAATTAAAGTCAAGATGGGAACCAATCCTCTAACTTGCAATTTTTATTCAAATTCAAAAGTGGCATGTAATGAAAACTCGATCTAGACGAGATCTGTGGTCCAAGTATGTGGAAAAGAACCCCATGACGTTTTAAATCACAGACTGATATTTAGAGTGGTTAAACGGATGGTGAGCAATTGCCAAAAAAAATTGTCACGTTTCCTTTTTGGTAAGAAATTGTATATGAAGTAACTTCTGAAGATTTGAAACGGATGGGAATATTTCCATAAAATCTGCCCTAGAAACTGAAGCAGACACGCTGTACAATTAGCAAGTGTATGTGTATATTGAATATCACAGAGCAAGTTCTCCTTGTGATAAACAAAACCGTGGTTCGAAAAGTTGTGCACGCAAGAAATTAATTCTCTCCAGCATAACAAACAGTCCGCATTCATTAGACGCACATGCCACAGAGGAAGAATGTTTTTGTTTCGCGAACCAAAATAACACATTGGCGTTCTTCGTTACATCTTGGTGATCTTTAGGGACGAACACCCCGTGCAGAATTATATTTACATATTATATTCTGTTTCACCGGAATACTTGGTTTTTTTCTGAGCACGAACTGAGGTGAAGTGCCACTGGGGCTGAAAATCCCCTTTATATAACGTCTAGATGCCTTTGCAGGACGGACCTAGTGTAGTCTTCTGGTATAGGCTAGAGCAATTTTGTTACTTTCATTGATCTGTCTCTGCCTTATCTTTGGCTTTGACAATATGAAAGTGACTGAGGTGTGAGCGATGCTAGTAATGCCATTCCTTGTACAGCAAGTCCCTACTATGAATGGTGTCAAAATGTTGCTCATAGAGTCGGTTGCTGCATGCATTTCAGTGAGCTTGGCAGACAGATATGTAATAGCAACTTCTGGCTCGATGAGGAAAACAACGGGAAACTACCTCACTCCTCATTTCCCTAGTACGCGTCTTCAGTGATGCCTAGCCCATTTATGACAGCTGATGGCAGAGCTGTTGAGGATCCAACCAGCCTTAGGGCTGAAGACTGAACATACACATACATAACGTGTAGAGAGATACATTATTTAGTTGCTTCAGGAAGTGTTTGCTTCTACACAATCTGTCGAAAGACGCGGTACCAAGTTAGAGAGAGAAATTCCGCAAAGTGATAGCTACTCTAGAACAACGGTAACAGCATCAAATAATAGTAATACACTTAATGTCATTAAAATTTTCATACAGTATTAATAGGATAAAATGTGCTTATACTGTACACTGGGTGGCCGAAACTCATGGGAAGACCATCAATGTGATGTTAATAACGAGTTGCTCCTCCACGAGCTCTCAGGACGGCAGCAGTACGGCGAGCTGTTGGAATCGTTCTGGAGGGATCTGGCACCCACTCATCTTGCACTGTTACCCACAATTGGTCCTGCGTAGTTGATGCGGGGTTCATGGAGCGTACATCAGCACCGACAGCATCCCATAAATGCTCGACTGGATTAAGATCGGGTGATCTGGAGGGCCAATCCATGGTCTTAACTTCACTGGAGTGTACCTCCAACTACCTGCGTGCCACCACAGAGCGGTGACATGGCGCATTGTCGTGCTGAAGCATGGCATCTCCATCATGGTACTCTAGGGCCAGAGAGGGGATGCAGATGGTCTGAAAGAATGTCCACATAACGTGTACCTTTCAGCACTCCCTGCAGCCGCAAAATGGGACGTAATTGCGACTATGAGAACGCCACCCGGATCAGAACTGAGCCACCTCCCGTCTGGACACAACCTTGTTGACGCGCAGGATAAATAGCTTCATGGGGCATGCGCACACACTCACGCGCCCATCAGCTCGATACAACTGGAACCGGGATTCATCAGATCATACCACACGCCGCTACTGTTCCATGCTCCATTGCCGATGTTCGCGGGCCCATGCACGTCGTTGAGCTCTGTGTCGAGATGTCAGCAAAGGGACGCGAGTTGGTCGTGGGCTGGTGAAGCCTATGCGGTGCAGTTGCCTCCTTACAGTCCTGGTCGAAATGGGTTCCTGACTCTCAAGATTCAACTGCACGGTGATGTGACTCACAGTAGTCCGTCGAGCGATGTTACCTACCAACCGTGCAGGCTGTGATGTAAGGTATGGATGGATGGCCATGAAGGAGAAGCACAGGGGTTGAAAAGAATTCAGACTGTTTCAAAGGCTATCACAACAGTTGAACTGTGGACATGACCTATCCATTTGAAGAAGTCATTATTTTCCAATTCCATCCGTGTAATACATCTCTTTTAATGGTTTAAAATCTTTTTAATTTTTTTAGTTTTCCATGTTCTTACGAGTAAGAAACAAAACTTCTTCTTATATACTGTACTGGGCAACATTTATACGTAAGTAGCCTTCAATGCATGATGTAGTGGTTTAGCACACTCCTGAATTTCTCCATTTCCTCTCGCCAGTATGATCAAATACATTTAAAAAATCTGTTGTCAGTGCGTTGTTACATATCAATTCTCCCTGTCAGTGTTGTGGGTGTAAATAGATTCATGCAGTGTAGGATAAATTTCTACGCAGCCACTGCATCCCACATCTGCTCTAATCTGCTTCGCATATTCACACCTTGGCCTACCCCTACCGTTCTTACCCCCTACATTTCTCTCGATAACCAACTGCACAAGTTCTGGGTGTCTTTAGATGTGCCCTATCATTCTATCTCTTCTTCTCGTCAAATTTAACTAAATCGATCTCCCCTCACCAATTCCATTCAGTAGCTCTTCTTTCGTGATTCGATCTATCCATCTCACCTTTAAAATCCTTCTGTAACACCACATTAGAAAAGCTTCTATTGTCTTCGGTTCGGAGCCAGTTATCGTCCATGTTTCACTTCCATACAATGCCACGCTCCACGCGAAAGTCTTCAAAAATATCTTTATAATTGCTATATCAATATTAGAGGTGAGCAAATTTCTCTTCTTAAGGAGGCTCTTCTTTGCTTGTACTGGTCTGCATTTTACGTCCTCCCTACTTCTTCCATCGTTAGTTATTTTACTACCCAAATAACAATATTCATCCACTTCCGTTAAGATTTCATTTCCTAATCGAATATTTCCTGCAACACCTGACTTCGTTCGACTGCACTCCATGACTTTCGTTTTGGACTTGTTTATGTTCATCTTGTACTCCTCACCCAAGACTCCTTCCATACCATTCGCCAATTTCTCCAAATATTCTGCAGTTCCAGATAAAACAAAAAATATCATCCGCAAATCTCCTTGGATTTTGATTTCTTTCCCAAATTCCTCTTTGATTTCCTTTACCACCTGTTCTATATAAACATTGGAAAAGAGGGGACACAAACTGCAGTCTTGCCTCACTCCTTTCCGGATTGCTGTTTCTTTTTCAAATCCCTCTATTCTTATCACTGCAGACTGATTTTTATACAGATTGTATATAATTCTTATTATTATGAGAATATCGCACAATGTGCATACATAAGCTAAAACATACAGACACAGTTGAACTAAAGATACTGTTCTTTTGTACACAACTCTGCGTCGTAGCGTTGGCAAGTTTTCCCACATAGTTCGCAGACACAGTTTTCGTCTGCATCCTTGAAGTACTTTCTATGGCACAGCGTTATGGTATGTCGCAGTTCATAGGCAGGATTCTTCCATTCTGATGTCATTATGGCGTCTGTTTGGTAAGAATATGACCATATATTGGCTGTTTTCCCTTCAGTTCATGGAGTAAAGGTTGGTATTGTGGCGCAGAGGACAATGGTATTTTGAAGCGCAATTATTCTATGTAGAACAACTGTCTTGTCAGTTTATAGGTTAGTCTCGACGGAGTGGTTTTTGCCAGGCAAAGAGCTTTTTTGAGGTTCATTGCCTCCACTCTTTCTAGTATAGCTAGGTGCTCCCAGATAATGTCCAAAGCGTATGTCAAGATGGAGGAGATCTTGATGTGAAACAAGGCTATCGCTGTCTCTACAGATAATTGTCGGAGCACCTTAATGTCGTTCATTGCTACAGCTGCTCTGTCTCTGATGTATTTGGTAAAAGTTCGTCCATTTGTTTGCAAAGTCAGGCCTAAGTAATTATAGGAATTAACCCTACTGAGATCCTTATTCTTGTATTTAATGATCTCTGTGGCTTGGGTTTCCATCCTTTTTGAAAAGTCATTTGAACTGTTTTAGCCGCGTTAAGTCTTAGGCTGTTTTTATCTGACTAGGTAATGAGTTTATCAAACGTTTCCTGTAGTTTTATACGTGACTTTGAAGCTAAAGCCATGTCATCCGCATATACCGGTATATACAGTATATATAGATTGAGACGTCTTCACTGGCAACTTATTCAACGACGTCCCTTGTGGCAATGTTAAACAATAACGGACTTAAAGGATCGCCCTGTAACACTCCTGTCGTTTGTTGAATTGCCTCTGATCAGGATGGGTTGTTATCGATGTAGATAAAGTTTCTCGATAATAGTGCCTGAATGATCCTGCATATGTAATGATTCTGACCCATGAGTTGCTCCAGTTTGCTTATTAATAAAGTCCTGTCTACTGAATCGAAGGCTTTAAGTTTTCCTCTTGGGAATCGGAGAGCCTCGTTGTTCTCCAGCAGACACTTGATAGCTCATGTGGCTGAGCGCTCTCTTCGGAAGCCAAATTGCTCGTCGGGTATTATTGAGTCCGTTAAAGTTGATAGGTGGTTAAATATTAATTTGGATAGGATTTTGAGCCCCGTATTCTCCAAAGCTATTCCGCGATAAGAATTTGGGTCATCCATCTTGCCTTTGCCTTTGTATAGGATTTTGATGTTAGAATATCTCCACTTCTCTGGTATCTTAGCCTGTTCAATGCATTGATTAAGTAAAACTGTCCTGGGACCAACTAGAAGTTCGCTACTTGCCTTCAAGTGTTCATTGAATATACCATCTGTACATAATTCTTCACTCTCGGTATCTGATGCCGATCACCTTCCGAATCTTAGTTAGCTTGGTCTAATCAACTTTACTGAATGCCTTTTCTAGATCTACGAACGCCATGTACGTGGGATTTTACTTCTAGCAATACACTATCTTTTTAAAAACGAAAAAGGAATACCTAAACCAAGGAAGAAATTAACTGAACATTTTGTGACAAATCCGAAGAGCACTGAACCACCTCCCAGCTACTGGCGGATACGTGATACTTCACTTCAAAGTACTTAAAACCGGGCTCTTCTTAGTATGTTATAGCGTTAAGTTACTCTGTCAATGTCTCTTGAGTCACACCAAGATATTTTGATATAAAGCAATGAAGGAGTGTCCTACCTTTCCACATAATGTTCGGGGTCCTCTTGGTTTACTCATTACTCGGATGGAAAGGAAAAACTTGAGATTTGGTTACATTTGGCCTCAAATTATTTCTGTGAGAGAATATGCCAAATAATTTGCTTGGTGGCGGAGGAGGAATAAGTTACCAGGGAGAATAATGGAATCAGCTGCGTAGGCCATGAGAAGCAGAGGAATGGCAAGTTGGGGATGTTTAGAAGACCCTTTTCCAAATTCCTTACTCCTGGCTTTCTCTTGACCCAAAGGTCCTTTTCTGTACGTATTCCAGCAATGAACTTATGCATCAACAACAGTGGCGAAGCTAGGGGGAATCTAAGAGTCTCAGATTCCCCAGACGAAATACGAATAATAAATTATTGATATAAGGCACGAAAATTATGTCTAATAAACTTAATAGACTTCACGACTCTCCGATCTGCCGCGCTACTCGCAGAGCACTGAGCCTAGCCGTTGAGTCTGACTTCAGACAGACTCTTACCTTTCTGCTAGCGGGCGGGGCTTGTACTGGTTGCTATGACAACGTATGACGTCATGCAGCGGTAAGTGCTCGCTTTGAAACCTAGCTGGGAGTCTAGTCTCCAAGTCTCGAGTTACGAGTTAATGTTTACGTTCTGATCTGTTGATCTGTGAAGTTTACAACTTATTATGAGTGGTCTGTGTTTTGTGAAGAGTTGCCAGTATTTTTTAAATCCGTGTATAACGAATGAAAGTAATGATCTTATTACATACTTGCTTCGAACTCCATTTTCTTCTTTGTCTTTCGAAGAAAAATGTGCCCTGAAAGACAAGCGGCCACAGCCATTACTGAAAATTGTGCAAAAGGATGAAAACCAAATAAGAACTTTCCAGTCCCAATGGTGTAAGGATTATACATGGCTTACAGCAAGTGTGAAAGATTGTAAGTGTTATTGTTACATTTGCATATTATTAGGAGGTGATAGTGAATGGAATGAGGGTGGCATCAGTACCCTAAAAAATTTTCATAGAAGAGCACGTAAACACCAGATTTCAAAAAGACATATTCAGAACAGTGAGCGTTTTCTTCTTCTCGGCAGGAGTAGAATAGATCATGCGATATCAGAAGCGGCTCGTCTTGCAGCTCTAAAGCATAATGAGTTAGTAAATCATAATAGACGGGTTCTTGGCAGGTTAGTTCAAGTGATGTGTTTTCTCGGAGAACAAGAACTTCCATTCCGTGGGCATGACGAGAGTAGTGACTCCGTAAATAAAGGTAATTACCTCGAGACCTTGGAATTGCTAGCACAAGAAGAACAATTCATGAGAGAGCATCTGGGAGCAACTTCAGGATTTAAAGGAACTTCTAGTGACATTCAGAATGAACTTATTGACTGTGTAACTCAAGTGATGAATGAAGAGATTCAGAAAGAACTTTCTATTTCTGAATTTGTATCAGTTCAGGCGGATGAAACATTAGATATATCTTGTCAGAATCAGATGAACATTATATTTCGGTATTGTGTTGGTTATAACGTTCAAGAGAGGTTTGTGGGGTTCTACGACGTCTCAAAAGATAAAAGTGCCACTGGACTGTCAGCCGTCTTACGAAACTGGGGTGTAGAAAAGAAGTTAATATGTCAGACTTACAACGGGGCTTCCGTAATGGCGGGTTCTACAGGGGGTGTTCAAACTATCGTAAAGCAAGTTTGCCCACATGCAATGTTTATACATTGCTATGCACATAAGCTTAATTTGGTACTCTTGTATGGAGCAAAATCTATAAAGAAAGTGCGTCTCTTTACTTATGATTTGACTGCCTTCCATACATATTTCAGCAAGTCCTAAGAGATAAAGGCTTTAAACTTCCCCCGGCACGTACGACACGTTGGAACTTCCACTCCAGAGCAACACTAACAATAGCATCCCATTTCAAGGACTTGAAAGAAGCTCTTACACACATTGTTGATAAAGATGAAGAATGGGATGGCGAATCTGTTAATGGTGCTATGGGATTGGTTAAGAGATTAGATGACCCTAATTTCCTCTTCCTGTTGTGCGTCTTCAACAAGCAGACATGCCAACTTTCAAAAGTGAAAAATCAGGAGCAATTTCATAGCGAATCGCGACGTATTACGACACATCACTGATGGCAGAACATGTACAAATTCATTATAATTCAATACATTAACAATTCTATTTGCCCATATATATTTTTTCCATCATTTACATGTGAATACTAAATACTGGACATACCTGAACTGTAGGAACATATGACTTCTCATCCTTCAACACGTCATCACATTACGACTAATTATTGTTCAGCACACCAGTAGCTGACTTAGCCTTCTTCAGAAACTCGGAACTAAATTTTTGCTCAAAGCACTTGCCTTGCTGAACTGATTTCAAGGTCAAAAGTTTCTCCAAAGTTTGTTCAGACAGCAAGGATCTGAACTGTGTTTTTGTCTTTGTGACTCTGCTGAAAATCCTTTCACATTCTGCATTGCTATGTGGAATTGATAAAATAGCAAGCATCACCTTAGAGAATCGGTCATATTTAAATACACCATCAGCTGATTTCATCTGACCTACCAATGCCCATTGACCATCAATTCTTCCTTTTGCCAGGTCTCTTTCTTCGAGCTGAAAGTTACAGAACTGGGAGTGCAGAATATCAGTTTCTTTATCCAAATGTTCCGTTTCACTAGTCAAAATGTTCGGACACTTGTTTATGAAAAATCTAAGGCTAGAAAATGATGACTTACTTATAGAAGAAATATTTGCAAATTCTGCATTAATTAAAACTTCATCTTTGAATAAAAATTTGTGTACCATGTAGTCACACGATGAAGAGAAACACTTTCTAACAGACTTAAAGAATATGAACTTTTCCACAGACTTCACTAAAACAAACGGAGAGTTCCCTATCATCAGATCACAATCATCCTTTTGATTTGCTGGAGTATGGTAATCTACATCAAGGAGAGAGGAGGATCTTTTAATAACGTCTGGTTTCACAAACCTTGTCATCACATTCTTCAATAGTTCCTCCAAAACTGACCTCAATAAGTGGATGTGCGTCATACTTGACTAAAGAGCTACGTTTGGATTATCAAAAATATCCATTAAACTTGAGAGAGAAAAGCAAAAAGAGTTATGTAAATTTGATTAAAGGAACATGAAAAGTCGTTCTTCACGTGACAATGCATAGCTCTTAGTGTCATAAGTAGTTTAATTTTTTAAATGTAACTGATGACTGGGTTTTCCTTTTAACTGAGGAGTGAGGTGAAATGTTATGACAAACCTTAACGTTTTCAGACAAACAAGACACATCTGCACTTAAACTGTGCTTAGGAATTTTGTAAGTCTTCGAAGTTCCCATCTGAGAATCCTTACTCACAATTTCGCTCCAGAATAATGTAACTACCCACTGAAGCAAAATCCTATCTAAACACCTTACTGATAACCATCCAGTAGGCCCATGCTTCAGAATTTTCCTGATCCCTGTGTTGTGTAAAGTCTGAAATTCTCTGAACTTTTCTTTCCTCTTTGCGCACCTTTCTAGATAATAAAATATATCAATTATACTTTCATCTACATTTACGGGCAAGCACGCCGCAAACTTCTCGGCAGCAAGAATAATTAGGTGACAAGAGCAGCCTACGATGATTATGTTACTATTTTCCCGCTTCAAACATCCTGCCACACCATTCTTTAATCCTACCATTACTGGAGCATTATCAGCACCAAGAGCTAGGCAGTTTTAATGGAATGCAGAATTCCTGAAAAGTTGAGAGCGAAATTTTGGCAATGTTAGCTCCAGTAGCATCCCGTTCTAAATTAGGCACAGAGAGTAGACAACTCTGAATTTCATTGAGTTCAGGCCTAAAAAATGTTACAACAATGGGATATCTTAAAGTCGCTTTTATTGCTACCATCAGTAGCAACAGAAAATGCATTCACCTGCAAATGTGATACAATTTTCGCCCTTTCTTCCATGCACATTTCTGTAATGACAGCCGCTGTTTTCGTTCTAGCGCACCCATATCGTTTAGCGATTTCCGAATCATGAAACATTTTGCGAGACAAAGGACGCGCGTGATCGGCACAATTTACAGGCAGGTTATGTTCTACTATAAATGACGTAAATAACGCCTCGGCATTCGTCACAGGATTTACATTTTGGTTTTTACATGAAAAGTTCAGTTTCTGGTTTCTTTCTACACACTGGACACTCTCCTTATGTTTCTTCGTTTGCATATGCTTGAGTATATCGCATTTCCCGCCATGTGCAACAGCAAAATCACACCTACATATAGTACAGAATGTGAACGTTGGTCCCTTTCTGGATTCACTCAAACACGGAAACTCTTCCCTATAAGCACTTTTAAACACTGCATCTTTTTTTTTTTTTTGACATTTTGGCCAAAACAAATATTAAGGCACAACACGAGCACTTCTGCAGGTGTTGCCCCGGGTAGAACGACTATGGTGAGCTACTTCTGAGGTTAGGTTACTCCAAAGAGAACGTTACTCGCTTGCAAAGAGAATGACTGTATTATAGACCAAAGAGCAGCACATGACTGGCCACCGTGCCCCGTACTGCCATCTGGTATCATTATTAGAATTACTGTCGACCAGCCATACTCAGCCATATATCGATAGGAGGAGGAAATCCGCGGGAGTTCAAAATAATACGAAAATTACGGATATTGCTCTGAAAATCGGGAGATCGGGCCCGGCGATCGGGAGATCGGGAGGAACGATGAAAAATCGGGAGTCTCCCGCTCAAATCGGGAGACTTGGCACGTCTGAACAAGATATTTTGCTACACGGATCATTTATTCAAGGTGCTGCAAGCAAAATGCACATCTAATGTAAATATCTGCAACCATGAGATAAAGCAAACCATAAATAACTTTAAAAATCTGAGAAATGAAGAAACAGTGAATGAATGCATAGACACCAGCAAAGCTCTCAATACCGCAATGGCAACAGAATCATTTGTAGTGCATTAGTATATGAAATAATTGATACCACCGTGGTACAGATGGAAATACGGTTCTGTGACTTTGAAAACTTCCATTTTGCAGAATTATTGGATGAGAATCAATTTAAGGCTTACAACACAAGTTTTCCCTCAATGAAAATGAAACAACTCCTGAAGATGTACCTTTTTTTCGAAAGTGAACAACTGACAAATGAACTTGTGAATGTGTACTCTGATGAAGTTAAACATCTACCAAATACTGCTAAAATATATGTTGGATAATGGTCTGGACAAGGTTTACGAACAAACAACACGTTTGGTTCGTTTAGTTCTCACATTTCCAGTGACAACATGTTCGAGTGAAAGAAGTATGAGTGCGCTAAAACGCATAAAAACCTTCCTGAGGAATTCAATGACAAACAGTAGACTATGTAATTTCAGTACACTTGCGATAGAGAAATCTCTATTGCACGAACTGTCAGATAATCAGAGGTTCAGGGACCGTGTCATTGATGCATTTGCAGAGAGAAAGGAGCGCCGCATACACTTGCTGTATAAAAGAATTTAAGGTAAGCTTGAACAATATTCTTAGACTCCCCAAGTAACATAGCTAGCTTCGCCACTGATCAACAAGAACCTTTATATCTTCCTATCGTATCCTTCCTTCTGTCATGATATTTCTCATATAACTTAATTTTTCTTCTTGTTCTTTCCTGTCTCTTCTCTTGCATTTAACTGTATTTTCCTTTGTTTTTGTCTTTGTTTATGTATATATCTAATATAGGACTGTGCATTTTTTATTGAGTATATTTGTGTCGTTTGTAAATGTTTGTATATTGTTCATTTCAGATTAATAACTATTGTACATCTCTCTAATTCCCTATAACTCGGCGTTATGCTGTTGCTGATCCTAAATAAATAAATATTGCAGCAAACTGAGGATTTGTAGGCGTTCGGGTCATTCACAGTGGCCTGCGGAATATTCTACAAGGCACCAGTGTATAATGAAGATATAGGTACTGTGTGTACGCCTACATGTGCATGTAGAAATATAAAAATTATACAAGAAGGAAAGGCATAACACCGATATTTGATATATTGATATACTAAATTTACTAAAAACATATCTATATAAATAAAATCGTAACGGCCATGTGTCTGTAAGGTTGTTCGTTTCAGGTGTGATAATGCCCATATGTATATCTTTTAGCTTTGGTGTCTTTGCCTGTTTTCCTGAGTTCTTATAACTTGAAAATTACTCGATATACTGTATTTCTACCAAACTTCATATCTAGAATATATCTGTCTTTGGGTAGGCTTTAGAGCCAACATTATTTCTTCAACCCTGTAACGATTGGGGTTTATAGGAAGATCGAGACAGGGATTTTACACTCCCACGAAGTATGTATGACCAACATTAATGGAAATCTATCATCCTTATCGGAAATCAATTTCTAAAATGTTCTTCTCATGTGCACCTTTTCTATAGGACTATTAATAATGGAGATATGATTAAGGAACTGTTTTTCAGTCTAAATCTCAGCGGAATTAGCCCAAAAGCGGGTGGAATTTGTAATTCAGGATAGTGTTATCCGGTGCATTTGAGATCAAGGTACCAATTGAATTTAGCGTTTATAGAAAGATTATTCCCAATATATATTTGTTAACTTTACGTACGTTTAAGAAGATGTTATTTTATTCCGTATACAACGGAGATGATTACAAAATTTTGGATTATTAGTCCAAGTCCACTCAGTAGACGCCACTTCAATGTGGATTGATCGGAATAACTAAGGAGCCATTTCACTGTTTTCAAGGTGGATTGAACGGATAATAAGGGAGGTTTGCCAAGTGTTTGGTGTGTTATGGTTCTGAAACGAGGACAGTGAGACACAAAGAACAAAAATATTTAGAAAGTTTGGAGAAGAATGCAGAAAGTGAAATGGACCGATAGAGTGAGAAATGAGGAGGCGCTGAGCAGAATAGCAGAGGAGAGGAACTTCATGATGATGATGATGATGATACAGAAGAGGAAAACATCTTGGATTGGTAGGAATTGTCTACTACAGAGAGTCATGAGGGAAAAGTTGAAGGAAAAGAGAGAGAAGACGAAGAAAGTTTGGAATGCTGACAGATGTGAAGAGAGGAAGAAGTTACAGCATATGAAAGAAAATGCTCAGGACGGAGAGGAATGGAGGACATCCAGTTAATACCTGTCTAAGGACAGATTTACTGAAAGAAGAAGAAGACCATCAACAAAGGGTTTAATACGCAGCGCCACCCCGGTGGTCACAGAAACAAGGATATGTAACCGAGAAGCTCGGAGAATTTCGCACAAACTCGGACCAGGAACTGTACCGTACAATCGTCCTCATTCTCATCTGTATCGTAATTCACGTGTACCATGCCGTGTAAAACGTTTGAATACCGGCATGTACATTCGCATACATTCATGAAGAAAATATCTATTCCGTTACAAATTCCCGTGCGAAGAACGGATACAAACGCCAGTCTTTAATAAAATATACATGAGAAAGGGATTTCGAATGTCCATTCTCACATAAGGTAAAGACGTACCTTAGAATACTGGTATCCATTACTGAGTACTTTCTCCACATTATATCAGTTTGAACTGTGAGTACAAATGTTCCTTTTAAGTTTTGTCACAGAATAGAATAGAAAATTTCCATCCCCAACTTCCGGACTGCTTGATACTGGAGAGCAAGCGATTCATTTCTTCGACACCTGAACCTCCTTACATTAAAGCTTTCCTTTAAACATTATTTTTGTCCTAGAAGAAATACAGTGGTACATATTCTAGGACAAACATGCATCCTAACCTTCCTTATTTTAGCTACTTCTTTTCATTTTGCCACATACTTTTTTAAATACAAAAGGTTCCGTATTCTTCCCCGTGTCATCCACCCGTTGCTAAATAATTTAAAAATTGTATAGAATTATTTCTCTCTTTTTATTTTGATTTATGTTCACTACCCAGATATTTGCCTCTAAGTGCGTCAGTTCCACTAGATACAATAGTTGAGCCTCATCAGTTATTTCTCCACAAAATAAACAACAAATTTTGTTAAGCTTCCTTCTCTGACCATTGTTTTTACATGTCCTCATTAGCCACCACACCACACCTTTTAGTTCTCTATTTGTAAGCCTTTCTTTCCTTAATGACATACTTTGGATATTTAAAGTCAAGAATTTCATGTTTGGTCTGTATTGAATAGAGACTTATTGTTTTTGTACACTTTGGATAATTGAACATATTTTTAAGTTTTGACGTATACTGAGTTGTTTTCTTGCAAGAAACAAACTATTTCCTGATAACCGTGTCTGAAGTTATATTGCATTTCCGGTTCTTTTTATTTTCCACTTGAATAACTATTGCCAGGCGAACCTTTCACTGCGGTGTTAAATGAAGCACTTATCTGCATATTGTCACAAGTTGCTCAGAAGTTTTGTGTACGACAAACAGGCATTGATCTGTTTCTCTGAAGCGCGCAGGTTTAGCGATCGAAAACCGCCTAGACTAGATGACAATGTTAGGTTCCGCATTTACCTTTAGCTATAACACTGAAATCTCCTCTGTTACAATTATGAAACTTTTAGATCAGATTTTTCATCTATTAAAAATGTCCGGTCTCATTTCATTTTTATTTCACTAAACCAAACATTGGAAGGAACAAAAAATTGTGCTACTATTTTACTTCAGTAGTCCCCATTAGTTGTTTTAGAACATTGATGAACATTTGTACATTCTCCGTTCCGTAGTTTCAGGGATATGGGAACACTGAAGTGGACAACAAAGAAATGTTCATTTTCTTATATTCTGGAAGCCCGAAGTATTCGCAAACTGTGGACAGAAGAGATGATACTTAGAATCCTACCACCTGCACAATACGTTCAATATATTTCACACAAGGAATTTTTAAAGACATCTTCTGCGACGTCTAATTCTTGTGATGCCGATATTACACATTACGTTAAATAATGGAAGACCATCGGGTGGAATATCGGTTATAATTAAATATAAGATAAAGGAAACGATACAACTCTTAGAATCTCAACTAAAGGAATTAATCTTCATGAGAGTAAAGACTCCTTGAGAAAATCAAATGAGCATAAATATGTCTCTCGGTCATGGCCATCTATAATCTACCAATGACTGCTAATTTCAGATGACCACCTGCCATAAGACTTAGCCTGCACGTTTGCTAGGTGACATTATCTGACCATCCATCCACACTTAGCCTACATCACAGCCTGCGCGGTTGCTAGGTAACACTGCCTGACCATCCATCCATACCTTACATCACAGCCTGCACGGTTGCTAGGTGACATTGTCTGACCATCCATCCATACCCTACATCACAGCCTGCGCGGTTGCTAGGTAACACAGCCTGACCATCCATCCATACCTTACATCACAGCCTGCACGGTTGCTAGGTGACATTGTCTGACCATCCATCCATACCTTACATCACAGCCTGCACGGTTGCTAGGTAACACTGCCTGACCATCCATCCATACCTTACATCACAGCCTGCACGGTTGCTAGGTGACATTGTCTGACCATCCATCCATACCTTACATCACAGCCTGCACGGTTGCTAGGTGACATTGTCTGACCATCCATCCATACCTTACATCACAGCCTGCACGGTTGCTATCGTTACAGTTCCATCACACAATTTGTCGCGTTACGTTACACAATTTTTCAGATGACCCCTGGCCATAAGACATATCAAAGCGGAGAAACTGCTCTCAGAGTAAAGCATTATGTAGTCTCATACAGTGAAGCAATGAATTAGGATGGCGTTAATTTTTGTTTTAAGACGAAGTAAAGCTTTTCCGTCATCCTCTATTGACCCTACTCGGAGGAAAAAAAAGAAGAATGAGGGCATCAGCAAAGACAAGGAGAGGACGTGAAAGTGAATTACTCTGCACGGCACACAAATCCAATACTTTTTTTTTTGTTTTTTTGCTAGTTGCTTTACGTCGCACCGACACAGATGGGTCTTATGGCGACGATGGAACAGGAAAGGCCTAGGAGTCGGAAGGAAGCGGCCGTGGCCTTAATTGAGGTACATCCCCAGCATTTGTCTGGTGTGAAAATGGGAAACCAGGGCTGCCGACAGTGGGGCTCGAACCCACGATCTCCCGGATGCAAGCTCACAGCCGCGCGCCTCTACGCGCACGGCCAACTCGCCCGGTAAATCCAATACCATCGGGGTCGGAAGGGAGAAAGTGATGTCGGATAGGGAAGATGAAGAACCTGATACAAATAAGCCAGACTCAGCTAGGGGATCATAGTTACCAATCACGCTCCCAGGATGAGAAGGCAGAGGATAGTACCACTACCGCTCATTCGTAATGTTAGCAACACAAGCGCTGAAGCGGTTTTTACGGATTACTGCAAATGAAAGTCTCCTCGGCCACTTGCTTTTAGAAACGCAGAGATTTCAACACAAGCACGTGAAATCTTATCTCTACCTGAATAAGATGAAGGCTTAACAAATGGTATGCGAATTTAATCAGAAAATTATTAATTCCTTCGTGGCATGAAATTCTAGAAATGTAACAATTTTCGATTGATATTGTTCCAACTTTCCTAAAGTGAAGTGCGGATCAACATTATGATAACTGTGACACGATCGCGTCGCTGTAAACTTCATTTCGTAACATATGCATTACGAGCTCTCTGCTTTAGAGAAGCCACACCTGCATTCGGTCCAACCACTAAAACCACAATCCATTGGCTCTTGAGTTTCAGAATTCAGCTCAGTTTGAAGAGAATGTTGACAATGTGAATACCGAGTTAGTTGACCTGCCGGGCAAAACACAGGAGAACACTTACTGAACTGTCACACAGAAAAAAGAAATAGGTCATCAGTACAAATTAAGTTATAATGTTGCGGCATACTTCACAATATTTTCATTAGATGTGTGAATTTTAACCCTTATGCTCTTTGTTCACGGAAAAATTTCGTAAAATTTGTTGTGCAACTAATTTTATAAAAGTATGACGGAAACAAGTTGTGTTGTTCAGGGTAAAATTATTTTATAAAATCCGTGGAAGCATCTGTATGGCCATCTATGAACTAAATTGAGTTGGAAACCCGTTTATCTCCGCCTTCACATCAGCCTGGCTTGTGACTCAACTCTGGCGATTGAGTTTTCTACCTCCCTTCTTACATTTCAGTTGTGATGCCAGTAGCGTATTCAGCATAGGCCGTTGGGGCGTGAAGGTAGAACACAATGGAGGCGTATGATTGACCTGATACAAGTGAATTACTAATCTGTTGGTCCTTCAATTGTCTGTGAATGTTTGTTCAGTTTTTGTTTAATGGCAGTTTCTCTTTCCTTTTGTAAATATTCCCCAGTAGCCCCGCCGACTACGCCCCTTGTGATACATTGGCCTGTTACACCTTCCTTAGTCCACCCGGATCCTGCCATTTTAGAAGTGTTTGTTAATGTCGTAGCGTCAGCATCATCGTCATGTCAGCTTTGCTAATTGTTTCGTTTCGAAAAAAAAAATTACGGAATAGAACATGTCCTATTTTATGAAAAGTTTTATCAAAGGTTTTATAAATTTGACCGCCAGCAACAGAAATTGTAAAAAATGAAATTATTGTACGATAAATTTGAAGGGAAATTTTACCGTGAGCAGTAGTCGTGGGACCGCACTACATCTCACACCCCTAATTCTAGGAATACTATCGACCTTGGAGATCGGCGCTTTCGGTAGATTCCTCGTTCTCTGTCTACTGCCGGTCACCATGGTAGTCAGTGTTGGGGGTGCTGTGTTGTCTCTCGATTGTTACAGCATCGCCCTCTACTATGGCTGCGCTAATACCGTTGCCTACGTTATAATACAAGGCCTAGAAATAGAGCCCGTAAGACGCTATCGAAGTGGTCACATTGAAGTTCAATACCGAGCCGCTAGGATAGCTTTCTTGCCCCCTGCATGCAGGTTCGCGCCTTGAAACGTGTTTATTAGGTGAGTTGGCTGTGAATGTATGTACTCGTCTGATGTTAAGCACTTGGTTTATTCACGATAAATTAAAGGTAGTATAATTTCGTTTCACAAGATTGCAGTGGATGTTCACTTGTCGAAACATAATGCAGAGGAAGCATTACGCTTGAGATACGACTTCCAGCTGATAAAGCTAGGCCCCTCTTCCTAAGTTTTGATCCCAGTTACGTCATGAAAAAGTACGATCCCAAATTTGTCAGTGGACTTTTTTAAATCAATGCTATCGTGACCAGCGATCATTTGAAAGGCCTGTTCAAACACATAAATCTTCAATTATTAAACCGTTAAGAAAACTAATCTCAAAAGTAATTTGCCCAACAAATTTGGAGGAAATGAACGTAGCAAGAGCAAAAAATGTAGTATTTTCTCCTGAAATAATCTCTCTTTTGGGAAGTGTGGAGCTGATTTGTCACGAGAGCATCAAAGGCAGAGACAGTTTAAATAAACCATTTGTTTCATGGAGCATTTTCTGAAATGGTTCGTTGCGCATGACGTCTGCAGCACCTCACATGCTACATATTCCAGAAATGAGAACAAACTAGCATTTTTTAGCACTGAAGATGAAAGCCTCACTTCGTTAATAAATTATTTCCTGTCATATATTCAGAGAAAGTGAAAAGATTCACGAGGAAAATTATCAGGCAATGATCTTTACTACCCAATCCACTGTGGCCTTCGTAAAATACCTCATAAGTGTACATTTGCATTATGTATTGACAAGGAACCAAACGAGCTCTTCTTCAACTACCTAAGGCGCAAAGCGGAATACAATGACTTTATGGCCGCAAGGTCATGTCTTAACAACCCTCCATACTAGGATTATTGCGGCATCAGAACATGGCAATGTTGAGCTGAGGGATTAGGAGAAGACCCACACTGTACGGACCAGTTCAATACAATCAAGAGAGTATCAAATGGATGAAAACGAAAGAACGCATGAAATTCGCGAATAAGTGCAAATTCCACAGCTTCTATCATTACAAAACCCTCGCGCGGTAAATTACACCAAATCTGCTTGAACAATGCTTGATTGTGGAGAGTTGGCTACTGTTATATAAATATGATTAATTTGTTTCAAGATCAGCCGCTAAAATGCCTGGTATTTCTGTAGTTATGGTAGCATTATACTTAGTGCGTGCGGTAGAAGAACAAAAAGGAAAAGCTGTTTATAACATATCTCTTCTCCAGCTACTCAATTCCAACATTGTGTCTTATTCGTTTTCAAGATCGAGCAGCCCTCGGATACCCGAAATCATTGTCTGTGGCACTTCTGCAGTGCTCGAAGGAATTCGTTACCTCTGATGTGCAGTTTTTGCCCCGAAAGGAGTCACTAAAAGCTGTACGTTTTTTTTTCTTTCGAAAGACATGTTCATCAGTGAAATTAAGTGTAGTAAGTGTAAAGACGGTAAATCATCTCTTTTTCTACACTAAATATTTGTGAGGCCTCTATTAGACGGCACTGCTTCGAGCCACTCTAGTAAAAGAGAGAAAGTTTTGAAACTTGATAAGAAGCCTCTCAAAAGGAAAGTTTTGAAACTTCAGTGACATATCCAAATCAGTGAAGCACCACTCTATAAATAAAGTACTGTCAATACTCGCAAAACCATTCAGCTCTGTTTATTTCGGATATAATTTACTTATTGACATATTAGGCCATGCGAACACAAAGGGGAAAGAACGCGATCCTAGTGGCGGAATGGTGAACTAGAATGCCACCCGTTTCCATGAGTGCATTTCCAGGCTTTGTATTATAGCGTAGGCAACGGCTAATACGCCTTCCCATTACAGCGACCTTAGCCAACAAGGAACACAAAGCCTGCTCACTCGCAGTGCTCTCTTCAGAAACAGTGTCCGCCTGGCAGTGCGCGTCTTGACCACTACAGCGCTAGTATACCACCTCACATCAGATCTCACTAGCATTGCTGACGGGAGTTAAAACCAGCACAAATTTACCTCTACACTATACTTCCTTTATATTATGTACGTTACTGAAGAGAATGAGTTAGAAAGTAATAAATATTCACCTTTTACCCTAGGAGTTTAATTCAGCTGTGGATTTTCATTTCAGATTACACACATAACTGTCGAAATTTATGTCTGCCATTTAAAAGGATATAAGATCTGCACTATATATTTTTACTACCGCACCGTAGATTTTCAGTGAAAAGGAACGATTTCAACCATTTTCCTTGATATTTCCTTCTCATAAATTGCTTTTCTTCTCAAGAAGTATTCTCGGCGATACTCGTCTGTCATGCCATTAGCATAGTTAGTGACAGAGGGGCGCAGACACTTCTTCAGTATTATTCTGCTTACTTCCTCACGATGATCACTTTTCCCACGCTGTAGAATAGGATTTTTAGCAACATGTGGCAACAGTATTTTGGTTAATGTTTGTGCTGTTTTTGGACTGCCCAGCGTTACCGATATCATTTCGTCCGTTACTTGCCCCAGTTTCATCAGCAGTGAAACAAAGCTTGGTTTTGGATACCTGAGACCACCTCTGTCCTTGATTTTTATTAATTACGATAGTGGAGATGGACTCTGGATACTACTAATTTTGTCAACACACTGTCGACATGGCATATGGTCTTCGACAACTCTTACCAAATACCCTCCAATATACGCCATTGCAGCACTCGACATAGAAACGCATGGTGCTCCTTCGGCTTCTAATCTAGTTGTTTGAAAATTTCTTGCTAACTCAGGATTCGTTGCTGCCGATTCATCTGCGTGTGCGATTTTTCACTAACTAACGGTTGCAAAAGTTGGTAAAAGAACATTTTATTAATTTTGTTCTGAAAAATAAGAAAACCATTTGGAAGCTTATAGGAGACCATTTATTACTTTTCTGGTTATTTTTCACGAAAAACTGAAAGGTAAAAAGGAACTTCTTATATATTACGTCAAAGTTCCACAACTAACTTATTCCAGTTTTCCTCCTGCATAGACGAGCACAGTAACTTACGCTCCGTGATAAGAATGGACAGCTGCACTCTTCGAATATTCCAAGGTTCAAATCACAGTTTCGACACTGGCAATTCTCAATGTGAGTTTCATGTAGAGTATAACACGGAAATAATGGAAGTATGAGAGAGCCTTCCAGTCCTGGAATACCTACTCCAATATTTGTACCAAATACGATGGCCATGACACCCAAGGTGTCTGGCATTGCTTATACCTTCTCAAATAATATGCTAATGTTGACGGATCATGTAACTACTAAATACTTTCATTCCTTCCCTGAAGAGGGAGGCGGGCTTCCTAGACGCTGACACCGTCTCACGGGCAAGAGATCTATATCGAAGATAATATTATTATCATCAGAACAGGAGCAATAATAATAAGTAACCTAATTTTTGCCGTCACATGGTCTGCGTATTTACTGTACCATACCTTGTCTACTTATTGCTTTAATCCATAATTCCCTAGTTGGCCTTTGACAAGGGAATTCATGGAAACTAGTTTCAGGAATTTATTTCTAGAGCCTTGTTTACGAAACGGCACGCAACAGTACACCATTGTAATATACTTGACGTATTTTGACAATACGACGTCCCCAGTTAACATACAACGTGTAGAAATACCGCCAACCGAGGAGTTCATGTGAGGTTGAATTGGAGCGCCTCTAGCGGCAAATATAGCATCAACAGGGCGGACAGCTATGAGTGTCTATTGGGCAGGCCTTGTATTCCTTTTAGGCTAAGCAGCGACATGAGCGCTATCACGGCCGACTTGATGCGTCGCTCTAGCTAGCGGAGCACAGCGAGGGATCCAGTCGGAGCGCTGCTTCGCTGGCATTGAAACACGATTGTCCATTACAGCACACGTTAAGTGTTTTGTATATTTCAGTTTAAATATATAGCCAATCACTCGATAAACATATTTGAATCACGCCTTACACCTCAATAAAGAAATTCATTGGAGAACGTATCCCTCCCCAGCAGGAAAACCGTACAAAATAATGTTAACGGTAGGTAGCAAATACTGTAGAAAATAAATAATTTCTCACACTTTTCTGTTTAAGTGTTTCGGGTTCTCAATCGTTTTGTTTCGGTAGATTTTTTGTCACGTCTGTATTAAATCTCCCATTAAAATCAGATGCTCATACCTGGGTGTTAGGTGATGTAGGGCTTCCTCCGGATTTGTGATGTTACCAGTCTTCGGTGGACGATACACCACACAAAGCAAGCACTTCGTACCGAGAACTATGAGCTCAACGAACAAGAATACAGGGCTATTGGAGAACTCACTGGGGGATTTTAACTTCACCTTATACTTCACATCATCCCGTATATACATACCGACTCCTCCACCGAGCTTACCGCTCCTGCCATTCCTAACTAATGAATAACCATCCATACTAACAAGAGATGAAGGGATAGATTGATGCAACCACGACTCGGAGAATAGTACGGCATGCAGGTTGCAGGTTGAGAATATTTCAGAGAATTCCGGGAAATGCTCTGAGTGTTTACATGACCTATTTGTAACGAGGTAGGGTAAGGCGAAAGAATGTCGTGAAGGTGATTAGCGGTACTTAGGTTGGGGGCTGGGAGTGACCTGCTTGGGATTGTGGGTTGAAGAGGCTGAAACTAGGAGCATTTGTTTCCTGGTTGCTTGTTGCTGCCAACTTGAAATTTAACTGTAGATATAAAAGGAAAAACTATACTAGATAAAATTAAGAAACTAAAAATTGAAATTAATGAAAAAAATGTAGACTATATCTACAGTTGAAATTCAGATTAAAGTTCTATACAGCGGTATTTAGTTTACAGAATGTCGGCTCATGGTTAGCGAATACGATCGAGATCTTCGCGGTTTGACACAGGTATTTTACGAGTTCCCTGCTTAACATAAATTATGCCATCCTTCGACCACAGGTTCCGCACACTGAACTTACTTACAGCGTCCTGCAGAAGCCGCAGTCTCTCTGGGGTTAGGTCCTCTCGAATTGTTTTGTTTGTACTTTTGAGTTTCTTTTTGTTTATAAAGATTGCCGGCCCCGTGGTGTAGGGGTAGCGCGCCTGCCTCTTACCCGGAGACCCCGGGTTCGATTCCCGGCCAGGTCAGGGATTTTTACCTCGACCTGAGGGCTGGTTCGAGGTCCACTCAGCCTACGTGATTAGAATTGAGGAGCTATCTGACGGTGAGATAGCGGCCCCGGTCTCGAAAGCCAAGAATAACGGCCGAGAGGATTCGTCGTGCTGACCACACGACACCTCGTAATCTGCAGGCCTTCGGCCTGAGCAGCGGTCGCTTGGTAGGCCAAGGCCCTACAAGGGCTGTAGTGCCATGGGGTTTGGTTTGGTTTATAAACATTGCATTTCTTTTCCGGCACGAAACAAACTTCTTAATTATAGGACTTGTACGGCCATTTTGACTTTTCCTAACCTTGCGCGATATGTCTATTTCGCCCACTGAGAGTTCCACCCCAATTTCACGAGCAATATCAATTACAATATTGCCCGTGTTTTCTCCTGCAGCTTCTTCCACACCAAACACACGCAAGCACTGTCTTCTTTGATACTGTTCTAAACTGTCTGTTTTAATTTGCAGCTCCCTTTTTAATTCCCTTATGGTCGTGTCTCTCTCTCCCAGCGTACGCTTTAGTTCCTCGATCACACTCGTATTGAAATTTATGGTTTCTTTCAGTTGCTCTACAACTAGGGATGGGATGCAAACGGAGTCGCGAAGAGTCGAGACTGCTACCTCTGGAACCGACACTCTCGACTCCAGTGTCGACTCCACTGATGCACTAACGCCATCTAACAAGTATTGTCGGAACTGCTTGGAATTATAGTTCCACGTTCGTCTCTTGGTAGCTTGTGATACGATGAATACAAGATGATTATTAGCCAGCAAACATTAAATATTGTTTCGGGATTTTATCATCGTTGGTGTTAATGTTGTAGGTCTATTTTGGTGACGATGATGATAAAGATGGCGATAATAGTAGTGGTAATAATAATCTGACAGTATACGTTTACATAATCGCCAATATTATCTTTAATCAGTTCAGCTCCGTGGTGTAGGGAGCAAAGCGTCCGCCTGTCACCCGGCGGCCTCGGGTTCGATTCTCGGCCGGGTTAGATTTTTTAAATTGTAAATGATTAATATCCCTAGCCTGGGGCATAAAACAGAAAAAAAGAAGCGAGTGCTTAGAGTATGGTTTTACAAGAAATATTTTACCAAGCATTGTGCGTCATAACAGCCACCTCCGCAGTCTAGGGAGGCCCCGGGATCGATTCCGGCCAGGTCAGGGTTTTTTTACCTGTATCTCAGGTTTCGAGATGACGGTGAGGTAGAGACCGGGTCTAGAAAGCAAAGAATAACGGTCGAGAGGATTCGTCGTGCTGAACACAAGTCACCTCGTAATCTACTGGCCTTCGAGCTGGGCAGGGGTCACTTGGTAGGCCAAGGCCTACCAGGGCTGTCGCGAAAAAGGGCTTTTGTGTATAGTAATAATAATAATAATAATAATAATAATAATATTGCAACAAGACTTCACGTGTTCCTTGAATTATAACGAAAACCTACAACCCGTTTTCCAGTCACTGACCGGGTCAGGAATGGAATGAATGAAGCCTCCATTCTGCGGCGAGGATAGGAATTGTACCAGCTGCCGAGGCCTGCTGCACTCCTCTGGGGCAATAATGAATGACTGACGGATGAAATGAAATATTGGAGAGTATTGCTAGAATGAAAGATGACAGGGAAAACCGGAGTACTAGGAGAAAAACGAATTTCACGTGGAGTGACCGGGATTTGAACCACGGAATCCAGCGGTGAGAGGCCAACGCACTGCCACCTGAGCCACGGAGGCTTTAGATGCCTTAATTTATGTTCGAATTATGTTAGCGGATTTACCCATATTAGATTTGTTTTGATTTACCATCGATATCTGTTTATCAATTTCCTGATCACGACAAATAAAGACGTGAAATTAAATGTCCGTGGTCTGCTATGACGGTACTTTCTGATTTGATACGTTTAGTTTTATTTCAATTACACCATTACGCTCGTCGTCTTCGCGAACGATACCGTACTTCACTCTACAATACTCTTAAAAAACCCAATGGGCAAATGAGCAGCAACTTGTATGATATTTTCCGCGCCTCGACACACAAGCGGCCACGAAATGAGAGTCAAATTCGCTTGGAGTCGTCAGGCTTCATGCGAAGCGACCGTACGGCCCCGCAATGCGCATCAGGGTTACTTGGAGTCGAGAGGCTTCGTGCGAACCGAGACCAGTGTTCGGAGTCGATGGAGTCGACGCTCTCGATTCCAGGCTTCAGTCGCGCCCATCCCTATCTACAACTGTCTTCGTCACCTGATCTTGGATGGGGTTGGCAAGCGTGTTGAGAGTTTCCTTACTGCTCAGCACTTCCTGCACTGCTTGCTTCACAATGGCTTCCATTGGCACCTCTTTAACTTCGGGGGGCATGGTTGTTTCTGGTAGATATTTCGCTTCAGGTTTCACTGAACACTTCACGAACACTCTGACGTGTATAACTGTACAAGTTAGAATAATGTATCATACTTACAACTGTCAAACTGCTGAAATTCACTTCCTAATGCCGCACAAACCACGATCCTCGTATTTCGTGAGTATACACTATCTGCCATTACAGACTATGCCCTGTTCGCCCGTTTACGTGTGAGACCGGGTGAATGAGAAGACGGATTTGCGCAGTCATAGTAGAGAGCGATGGTTACAGCTACTCCGGGGAAACGCACGACTCTGAGTGTGTAAGTCAGTGACAGGCTGAGCATTTTTCAATTGTTTGCGTTCGTTGTGTTTATCTGCCTTCCGCATCTGTTGATGACATAGAAGGTGACATGGAAACGGGAAAATATTAAGGGGGGACCTACACTTATAAGGGCAAAAATGTGTCATTTTTCAATTAATTTTTTTCTACGTTTATTGATCCTTCCTCTTCAAATCACTGCAACAATTTCTTTGATATGTATCATACTTTTGAAGTTATGACCAAAAAAGTGACAGACCTCACCCGTGCGCAGCACTTACATTATTTGACCTTATTTTGCAGTAAAATGCATACAATTTGCGCTTGACGCTCTTTCAATTGTTTCTGCCTAAACCCATAATAACACAAAAGGTGGTGTTGATACCGTAGATGATGAAAGAGCCAAGCCACCGTACACAGCGCTGCCCCGTGGTTCATCAGCGCATATATTGTTCACCAGTCCTTCAGTGAAAGAACTGTACTTAGTGGAAAACTCTCACGAAACAACGCACATTACGAGAAAGAATAATGAACAAACGCCTTCCACGAGCACTGTCGGTCGAGTTATTGGAAGGCCTGTCAAATTTGTCCATCAAAAAGGAAGAAAACACAAGCTGCTTGTGTCGCAAAGTTCCAATTTGTTTGGAAAGTTCAAATAAGATGTGTCCGCAGTGAGTGTAATGTGACGTTGAATATCGTCCATTTGAGCAGGGCAGATGTTTTCTGCGCAATTTATTATAGAGGACACGTATAAATTTTAACATCAGTGAGTCCTGTATAACATTAAATTACAATGTTCAAGTTTATTATTATTATTATTGTGTGCATGTGTGCAAATTTTGAGTGTAACTTGAACAAATTATTTTCACAATTTTGTAAACCTGATACGAGTACATTTTATGGTTTATTAAGGAACAAACATGTAGTGAAAAATGCAAAATATTTGTTGGAAGGTGATTTTTACATTTTTACCCACCTTCCAAACGCGGTCCAGAGACCGCACAACTGCAGTCGTGTGCGAACTATTGAGGACTGTGGTTTTCACTCCCAAGTTCTTTTCAGCGTTACGTATGTCCCATACCAGATTCTTCTGGATGTTTCGGCAATGGCTGAATGTGCTTGTATTTACACAGCCGCTGAACAGTCATGGCTCCTTTACCAGAACTTAACAACGGCGTGAGACAGCTTTATACACCGGAACTTACCTCACTACAGTCAAACTCGTCATAATTCTCAAACATGTCTAAAATATAATCTTCCTTCATGTTTTCCTTACACTGCTGTCCACCCATCCTGGAAGACAGCTGTCAGAAGAAAACACAAGATACATAAGTATCGTCTGAACAGAGCAAGTGATGAACAACAAAACTGCAGTGTCAGGCTGAACTTGGATGTGGAGAAGAGCGCACTGTTTAAAATCTGAGTTAACTCGGGACGGTAAGACAATGTTACGAACACAAACAATGAAGCTGCCTTCCTTGACATCACGAGAATTTTGAGATGAAATGAAAATAGAAAATGAATTACGATGGTCCTATTCAATTTTTGTACGTCAGTCTGTTTCTTTGTTACGACATCACTGGACTATGGGTTAGCAGAATACCTCTAAACACATTCAGGGGTATACAGTGCAGTAACGAAGCAATATTGAGGGTATAAAAACAGAAATGTAAAATGTATCCATTAATATTAGCTGTATCTAAACCTAGAAATAATAACATTTGAACAGAAAAGCGCTGTTTTAACCTTTGGGAAAATCAAATGAACATGTGTGTGAAGCGACGTTACCTAGCAGCCGTGCAATCTGTGATGTGAAGTATTGATGGATGGCCAGCACATGGGCTGTGCAGCTCTCAAGGTGCCGTTGCTAGGTAACACAGTTTATTACATAACATTATTTCGTTACACAAATTTTCGATGGCCCCAGTACTAAGAAATATTTATGTCAATATGATTAATATCTTTCATGTTTCACGCATTTTAACGTGAGAGGAATAATAACGGATATATTTTCTTTTTTTATTGGGTCTCGTAACTCTCAGCTTGCATTCAGGATATAGCGGGTTCGACCCACACTGTCGGCAGCCTTGAAGATGGTGTTCCATTTTTACACACGTTAAATGCTGGGTCTGTGCCGTAATCAAAGCCACGGTGGATTGTTTCCCGCTTCTCGGCCTTTTCTGGTCCCATCGTCGCAGTGAGACCTATCTGTGTCGGTGTGTGTTCTGATTTTATTTTTACAATTTCCTTTACGTTGCGCCGGCGCAGATAGGTCTTACGGCGATGACGGGATAAGAAAGAGCTAGGAGTGGGAAGGAAGCGGCCGTGGTCTTAATTAACGCACAGCCCCAGCATTTTCCTGAAGAAAAATGGAAAACAACGGAAAACGATCTTCAAGGTTCCTGACAGTGGAGTTCGAACCCACTATCTCCTGAATGCAAGCTCACAGCTGCGCGATATATCCGCAGGCCAACTCGCTAGGTGATAAATTTTATTAAACGCCTGCTAAAGTACAGTTGGGCCCACGAGAGTTGAAGGCTGACATTTGAGCGGCGAAAGCAGTAACTACGAAGTATGCTGCATTGTCGTAGTTACCTCAGTCTGCGGCATATCACTCTTTCATACAGGCTGAATATTTAATCAACTACGTTCGCCTAATGCAATTCAATAAACTTTGACCCGTTCGTAGGCTCGTGCTAATAATTCCGGCATTTAAGACAGAACACGCCATTGCCAATAAACCTCAACAAATGCACATGTCAAATAGAAAATAGAACTGTACAACTAGCCACTGATTAACTTACAAAAAAGAAATAAACTAACAACGAAAATAATATTCAAGTAACACACACTTAAATTATTACACAAACCAGCAACAACTAACACAGTACAGCTCCGAATAACATCATATAAGCGACTGAGAGCAAGCCAACCCACGTGGCGATAGCGTTCTTAAATGTGGCATCTCTGTTATCATTGTCATAGCAACAGGCCATTTTCGAGCAGCGTTAGTCAACTTTTTCTCGCCGGTGGCGTTAAACATCAGACTTCAACTTTCGTGGGCCCAACTATAGTTCATATTCAACTATGATCCCTTAATGCCATTAACGAAAGTGAAAACAAAAAGGTAATACCTTAAATGGTTCACGAGTTACTTGAGGCGGACATCTTAGCTGAATAGCCCCGTATAATTTATTAATAACTGTTGCTGTCGACAGGGTAGTTTCTTGTGTTACATACAGGGCAAGAGATGTTCTCTGTGACGATTCTCCTTCAGTGATGTTATATACTTTTAAGTGCCGGATCATCCCATAAATATTTCTGGTGACGTAATTTCCTTATTTTGAAGAGACAACACAGCGGACTGTGTTAAGTGGCATATTTTCAAAATAACATACATCCACGACTTACGCTGCCTTTCGGACATCGTCTTAAAGTTGCCACGTACAAGTAGACACAATTGCACGATGCACCGTCATATGCTGAAGTACCTAATTAGGAGCGAATACTCTATAAGATTGTAAGGAATTATTTTCTTCGTCACCATACTGTCGGTAAACACAAGCAATGAATATTGATTGTGGGGTCTGATAAATTTATGAGTGATAACGATGAACACGTACAGTACCCGTCAGTTACTGTACTTACCACTGCATACAACGCGTACCCTTTAAATTATGTTATATCTACTGCGTCACACACCTATTTACGGAATGGAGGAGGCCCGTAGTTGGCAGAAACAACATACGGGTCCGGCTACCCATAAGTCTACGGCACGCTGCTCACCACACAATGCGGGGACAACGCTCTCGAGATCTCTCGACATTTCTCTCGAGAAACACGTGCTTGCGCTAATCTCGAGAAATCTCGAGACCCCGGTTCAGACTGCCCATCACTAGTTGTGGAAATTTCAGCAGATTTAGTGTGTCATCATCAGAGTTGCTGTCGTCGTTATGTTGTGGAGTTGGACAGAAGTGACAGTGCTCGTCACTCAGTGTATTGAAAAGTACGACGGAGAGTGTTTAGTAGTGCTGTCTTATTGTCTTGCCAAGTAGTTCACTGTGTGGAGCGGTGTGAGTGACAGACTTCTCTGAAGTCGAGCCAAGAAACAGTTGTCCTGACGGCTAACAGACTGTGTGCTCGAACCTAGCTCCGTGCAGCTGTTTTGTGAAGTGACTGATCGAGTGGAGCCAAGTGAACGGTGAAATATCCGGAAGGTCACCCGTCCGGGTAAAGACTGCCCAGCTGGGGATCCGCTACGAGGAGGACAAAAACTTTGTAAATAGCCACCAATTAGGGAACTGTCGCTATTGCGAATATAATTGTGTGTGTCTGCTAACTGGGTCAGTCTACATTAAATTAGATCCACAAACAGACAGTGCATTATTCGTAACGATACTCTTCTACAAAATTATGTGTTAATTTGAGTCCATCAATAGTGCATATCTCTGATGTGAAAGTACTGACTGACTGTTATTGTTAGTTAGTCTCATCCGCTGCCACTCATCTCCGTTAGCTGGGAAACACTAACCCGTCAACGGCGGGTACATGAAGCTGAATTGCACCTCTGAGAACGAAAATTACTGTAAAATCTTTGTAACCAAAGTGAGCTGGGTTCTGGAAAAAGCAACAACATACAGCTGTATAATGCCGTGAAGAATATAGGACTGGACTGGTGGGTTTATTTTACTCCTGTACAGAAATTAAAGCACAGTGAAAGAAATGAAAAACAGCATCCATTAGAAGGGGAGTGAGACAATTAGGGAACTGTCGCTATTGCGAATATAATTGTGTGTGTCTGCTAACTGGGTCAGTCTACATTAAATTAGATCCACAAACAGACAGTGCATTATTCGTAACGATACTCTTCTACAAAATTATCTCCATATTTGTTTAATATATTCATTAAGGAGGCGTATCAAAGTTTAAGCAAAAGAACAAAGGATACAAAAATAAACGGACAAGAAACCCGCTGTATAAAGTTTGCCGAAGATATTGCCTTAACTGCAGATTCGGAGAGGGAGTTTTGACATCAGCACTACAAGAATCAAAACTGAAACTGAACCATTCAAATGAGGCGATACCAACAAACATTAAGACAGTTGATGAAACCGTATAACAAGTCAGTTAATTTACCTACTTGGGAAGCATTATCGCCCAGGACACTAGGTGCACCACAGAAATCATGAGGACCTAAGGAAGTCTTCAGTAATAAGAAACAGCTTCTGATAAGCAGGAACATAATTAGGAAAGAACTTGTCAAAATGTCTTGATCAAACAGGATATAAAACATTTGGAAGACATGGAAATGTGGACATGGAGGAGGACGCTGAAAATAAGCTGTTTACAGAAAAAGTCAAACGAAAGGAAGTACAGCGTGGTTATTATTAACTTCCACTACTTGAGCCGAGGTAGACGGAAAACGATGTACCGTATATGTACTCTACTTTATAGGAGTGATGTTCAGACTGTGCGCTGCAGGATTTGTGTTGTTATGGTTCCGACTAGACAGTTAACCAGAAGACAGGCATTGGTGCCAAATTGTTACGAGTACAAACAGCTGATTCACAACACGAACTGAAATGTATATACTCGAAAATAAGTCCGAAGTCAATTACTCTTTGTAGCAACATGCATAACTCACATAATATTAACAATAACACATAATATATTTCGGATGAGTCTATAAGATAAAAGCAGATCAATGTTCAAACAGATAAAATGCAAGAAAATGCTATTTCTACTCACCATCTAGAACATCTTGCGTTGCTAATACTGTACATTCAATTCCTCGTAACGAAGGCAAAAAATCTACAAAGGGAATACATCACTTATTTCCGAGTCATTATCGGCATTGTCATCGTTTGTTGAGGTTTCACTCTCGCTTGACCGTGACGAGATTATAACGTGTTCAACATAATCGTCTGTGAGACTTTCCCTGTCCCAAGCTTCACTTATCTTGGATTGTGTCCCACAACCTGCACTTACATTCTATACAGCTTCCCGAAAAAGTCTTTCAACTTCCGAAACTGTGAAGAGTAGGTTATTCGCAGCTACATAATACTTCAGTCGGGCCCAAATCAATTTTATGGCGTTAAAATCGCAGAAGTATGGTGGAAGGTGAATAACTCTATGCCCATGCCTCCTGGCTATTTCATTCACCACATAAACTGGGCACTAGGGCTTCTTTTGTCCCACAAGGTGCATGAGAACCCCCTTCATCGTGTCATCGCGAACAGAAATATTGTGCTCCTTCAACCACTCAATCAACTCATTATTTTTAGCCAAGAATGACCAAGTGAACTGACAAAGAACTGAGCACAATACAACACTCAAATGATAGCACGTGGTTATAGTAAACAACAGATAGACAACACTGGTAACCGGAAGTAGGCTCTACCGCGCTCTATCGGACTGCTCGGTTGCCTATGACTGGCTGTTTATTATCTCACTTAGCTACCGCAAAAAGGCAGCGCTTAAATGTCAAGTCGAAACTCATAAAAACCGAACTATAGTAATGTTAGTGTCATGACTTGCCGTTAGGCGCCGGCACTGGTACGGTGACGTAGGGTTGAAACACGAGCATCAGTTGTAGATAGTGAACATGGGTCTGGACAAAGTGAGCAGCTGTTTTATCAAAACAATAGTGTTGCTGCCCTTCACGACTATCGACGCATTAAGGGAATACGGAGAGGTCCACTTTCCACACCGGGGTTGAAGAAGTTTGAATTAACGGGCGATTTGGGAATTGCTTCTGGAGAGGCTGATGCTCGACTGAAGAAGTTACTGTTGCTATGGCTGCGAATGCTAGACGCAACGTGCGATCTTCAAGCAGTGCACTAGCTGTGTCACGACCGTTCGGGAAGTGCTGCGAATAATTGTGAATGGAGTAGCCTTTGCTCTTACGTTTCTTGCAAAGGTTTAAGTTGACGACATGTGTCCAGGGAGCATTTTATGGAATGATGAAGTCCACTTTGCTCACTGGGCAGTAAATAAATAAATTTCGTGTGGCTATTTCTAGCCGAGTGCAGCCCTTATAAGGCAGACCCTCCGATGAGGGTGGGCGGCATCTGCCATGTCTAGGTAACTGCGTGTTATTGTGGTGAAGGATAGTGTTGTGTGTGGTGTGTGAGTTGCAGGAATGTTGGGGACAGTACAAACACCCAGCCCCCGGGCCATTGGAATTAACCAATGAAGGTTAAAATCCCCGACCCGGCCGGGAATCGAACCCAGGACCCTCTGAACCGAAGGCCAGTACGCTAACCATTCAGCCAACGAGTCGGACCACTGGGCAGTGAACACTCACAAGTTGCCTTTCGAGATCGTCAAGCCACCGAAGTCTGGCTCCATGGCTAAATGGTTAGCGTGCTGGCCTTTGGCACTGCCTTCGCGATCTCCAGGCCGTACTGTAGCACTGATGACGTCACGCTTTGGGTGGGACTTGGAGGCGATACACATCCGCTCCGCTTGAATTACACACTCGTTTAAATTACTTAAGAAACTATTAATACCTTATAAAACAAAAAACTATTCATAAATATTTGTTAGTTCTGACATACAATGCATATCCTTCCCCGTAACGTTCTATTTCCCGCGTATATCCGTTCGTTTCCGTGAGTACAACTTTGGGACATATTCTTGCGTTTCTATCCATTTTCTAGTCAACTGGAACGTTCACATCATACACACTGATAGAAAACAAGCAACCAATTACCAATATGATATACTACAAATGTAAATTATTTCTGTACCACTAACTCAGTACCTAGGGTACAAGAAAGGTTACGAGTAAGCTAACCTCCAACAATAACAAAACATTTACTGTCACTGTCATGAAATTCAGTTACTGTTTCAAAAAAGTAGATTTTTAAACAGCAAATAATGCCTATGTAATTATTTTCATATTAAATTTTCATGGAATAACCCTGTTCCTTAGCCTATGATATGAAATTTGATGGGGAAAATCTCAGCAGAGTTATTTCACAATACATTTCTACCTAAAATGGTAAAATGCATAAACTGGACTTAAATATACAGATACACCGAAAACAAATAAGCCGTAAGTCTGATTCCATAAAAATACATCTAATGTTACCCATGTTCTTAATATAATGAGAAATTTTAACTCACCATCTGGACGAGGCACTACTGTTTCCTTCAGGATTTAGTATTCACACACAACTGTGTGGTGATTCACTATTATTTTTTCCCTAGGAATAGCCCTCTTCCATAACGTAACTCTTTATTCATCAGAAGAAAACACAAATACTGGAGTGTACTCTCCTCGTTTATAATTCGCTTTGCAGCCAGGTACACATCAACTCTTAGCATGGTGATTTCTCTCACTGATAACCTTAATTCAATTATATACACGTCGTGGTTGATAATAAAACGCTGAATGCACTAAATCAATTCATTTTACACTAGGGATATAACATTACACAAATAAACTACAAAATTAAAACACGGCAGATCGATATTCTTAACCTATAGCCTCACATGAATACACGCTCACACTAAGTTTTCTTCACTAATTGAGGACTTTTCACTTAATAATGCAGTCGACAACAATTCAGTCTGATTTGTATTGGAGTATTGCGGCCAACATTAAACATTTCAATAAAACAGCGAAGAATTCACATATAACTCAACTAACTCACGTGCTAAACTTCCCCTCTAAAGATCAGCTGATTGCTTTCCCGCGCTTGCTGCAGTATGTGGCCTGTACTTCACGAAGGCAGTGCCTTTGGTCATAGGGGTCCCGGGTTCGATTCCCAGCAGGGCCAGGCATTTTAACCATAAGCGGCTAATTCCGCTGGCACGGGGGCTGGATGCATGTGTCGTCTTCATCATCACTTCATTCTCATCACGACGTGTGTCAAGTCAAAAGACCTGCACCTGGCGAGCCGAACTTGTCCTCGGACACTCCCGACAGTAAAAGCCATACGCCATTTCATTTTTACGGCCACCGAACATTCATGAAGTTCCCCTGCGGTGTGAACGCGTCACTGTGTGGTGTGGCTTCACGGCACAGTTCATATTTTTTTAATTTATCTTTGAAGAATTCGATCCCCAAGGATCAAGGAGATGCATCGTGAACGGAACACATTACTGTGATTTGCTTCGCCAACATGTGATCCCTGCTCTACGGGAGAGAGGTGCTTTGGATTCAACTGTTTTGATGAACGATGGAGCTCCACCTCACATTACTCGTGAGGTCACTCGGTTACTCCGTAACTCATTTCGAGAAGATCGAATCATTGGGCGATTGTCTCACATTGCGTGGCCACCATGATCACCAGATTTGAACCCGTGGCTGTGGGGGTACCTGAAGGACAGTGTTTATCAACAGCCCACTAACACACGTTGGAGGTGGAAGATGATCATAGCGAGGGAGGTAGCCAATATAACACATGAGATGTTACGGCCAGCGGTAGAGCAATCTCTAATGCGGTTCCAGGTTCTCTTAGATGCAGATGGTCGTGGCATTGACATTGACGTTTTAACGTAAACATATCACGCAATTAACACATTTTACAAATATGTTTCCTTAAATTGTTTATCCATTATTTCCCTTCCGCATATTCTTATAATGTTTCCACAAAGTTTCATTGTCCTACGATCACTCGTTATTCATGGGTGCCTTTTCGAGTTGGGAAAGTTTAATCATAACCACACTGTACGCGAAATAAGGGAGTTGATCACTATAGAAAAGAGGAAAATAAAATTCCTTGGGCATACACAACGTCATAACAAATTTGTCACGACCATGTTGGAAGGAAAATTTCTGCGGAAGAAAGGAAGAGAAAAACCGGGGAACAAGTATCTGTATTCCGTGATGGACAGAATGAGTTTCAAGAAAAATGCTGATTTGAAACGCTCAGCAGAGGAAAGACAAATTTGGCTGTGGGAATGAAAGCAGTTCAGTACTTAACCTGCCCGACTCGTTTGCTGAATGGTCAGCGTACTGGCCTTCGGTATAGAGGGTCCCGGGTTCGTTTCCCCGGCGGGTCGAGGATTTTAACCTTCATTGGTTAATTCCATTGGCTTGTGGGCTGGGTATTTGTGCTGTCCCCAACATCCCTGCGACTCACACACCACACATAACACTATCCTCCACCACAATAACACGCAGTTACCTACACGTGGCAGATGCCGCTTATATATTACTCTATACAGAATAACATCATCCTCAAAAAGCCTTATCTCTGATCCAGTTCTTTACTTATTTTATTTATATAAGGGAACATAAAGGTCCAATAATACTGCCTTGAGGAATTCCGCTCTTAATTATTACAGGGTCAGATAAAGCTTCGCCTGCACTAATTCTCTGAGATATATTTTCTAGAAATATACCCACCCATTCGGTCACTCTTTTGTCTAGTCCGGTCTAGTCCAACTGAGCTCATACTAGCGCTGTGCCAGCATACAGCGAGCCACCTGGTGAAGAACCAGGGTACCACTACAATTCTACTACAATTCTCCTAGAGAACAAGGCCTGGCATAACGATTCGTGACGTCACGCGACTGGGCCCAGCGCGAGTGGATAGTAGACGAAGCTAATTCCTTACGATAATTGAAAAATACGCTGGTTAATCTACATTCTACGAGTATTCTTTCTCGTAGGCGCGCATATCAGAAGCGAAATTAGTAATACACCGTAATAATAAGGAAGAAAATTAAAAATGCAAAAAAGAATTTTTTTTAAAGTCTTGATACTGAACAACTTTTATAATATGCCTATATGACACATTCTTTCGTATATTTAAGAGTAAAAAATGATCAGTTCCTTTTACAAAACTCACTATAAGACCTCTCTCTGTCGGTGCGACATAAAGCCACTAGCAAAAAAAAAAAAAAAAAAAAAGCTTTTTCAAAACGGAACTTGCTGATGAAAGATCAAAAACAACATGAAAGTACAACAAAAGCTATTAAATAAAAATAATAACATATAAACTACCTTACTTAGACTATATTAGTAGCAGTCCAGGAACATACAAGCTGTGATGCACAGTGTTGCCGGTCATGAAAACAGGTAAACGCTTTTTACAATAGAAGCCTAACATAAATTAAGGGGGTGAAGAGCTCACAAAATTTGGCTGTTATGCAAAGAGAATGATTAGAGTACATGCCAACAATAGTTTGTTCATCAAGTCATCAAAATTATGTTCGCATTCCCTAGTGTACATGTACTCATATGATTTTTGACCCTGATTAAAATAACCAGAACAGGGGAAAAATTGAAGTTAAACTGGAAATAAAACAACTTATTAAAATATATGAACTTAAATTTGTAAAGTAGCATGCCAATTCTAATAACATTTGAACTGACCTTCACCCAGACATTTTCTGAAATTGTTTTGAATTTAACTTCACCAGGTTGCTTAAAATTGAAATGGACATGAGGTGAACATGATATAAGAAAATATAAAAGGAAATCTCTGTGAATAATAATTGTTAAAATCGTAAGAAACCATATTAAGAACTTGCATCCCTGCCATTACATTTCTAAAAATGTAGCAGAATACATATTGATTGAACTACCCATTTCATGCTTTATGAACCAGCTGCATTGTATAGATATGACATACATGAGATCAATTGCATGTTACATTCATTACATGCAATAACAAATGCTGGAAGAGGAAATTCATAATTGAATTCACAATTACTCAAACAGGAATGTTTACTACTGAAGGAACTTACAGTGATTAACCCTGAATTCAGAGTTTACACATTCCCTTTCAATGGAATTCATAGAGGTTCATCAACTCAGTAATTAATAATAGCAATGTACTGAAAAAATGAGAAAGCCTCAGCTTACCACAGACACAAGAAAAGGATGGTTGATGATTTTGTAGGATATATGCCACCAAGGTAATGAACCGCATTTGTTAAATGACAAAATACCTGTTTAACATAAAAGGTGCCCTCTCAAATGTAACATCACTCCCTGAAAACATGACACCTGGCAATAAATACGACAAAATAAAAGTGCTCTTGTGTTATTACTGTGTTCTATTCTAAAGAAACTACTATGGAAAACACAGCTACTAAATTTGGTAATGTGTCAAGAAGTACATACTGTACACACAGGGCCCTTGTTTCCCAAAAAATTAAAGAATAGCTCAATAAACTTCTAAATATTGTCACATTACCAACATAATAAATGATATGGCATGTACAAAATTAAAATATAACCCCCTCAGCTTACATATTCAAGTATTTCACAAGCAAACCACAAGTTCAATAATACCATACCCATACCAGGTAGGAGTTAAACCCACCCCAGCATAAGCAATTCTTGTATTGGGTGATAATTGTTGCAAAACAATTAGCGCAATTACCACAGTTTTGAGTGATGGAGCACTTGTGTTGCCACAGCTACTCAAACACTTGTTACCAATTCAAAAAAAAAATATTGCTATCCTTAAATTAACGAAGGCAACCAAAACATTGCATTGAGAGATTTAGTAGGCAGTATTTCTTTTTTATCATAAGTAGTAAAAGTACCCTATGAAGTATATGAGATGAAGTTATAACAATTTTGTATTGTAATATGCATTTAATAATAAATACTTCATATTAACACAAGAATTGAAAAGTCTTGTAGGACCTAAATTGCCTATCGGGACACAAAGCTAGCAAATAACACACCAATATAAATGCAAGTTTTTCTAGTTTAGAAAATACTGTATTGACTACTATCCGTGTGGGATAGATGTGGGATAGGCTCTTTCTTGATTAAAATCAAGTAAACACACTGTTCCTTTTCAATGAAGTTCCAGTCTTGTTTTACAGATATTGAAATTAATTTCTCTTTAAATTCCTGGAAGTTCTTGAAAGAAACAGTGCTGACATGAGCTTTATAGGTCTCTAAACTTTGAGCAAGAGCCTTCGCCAAACTTTCATTGTCTACTCGACAACGCCTATCATCTGGAGCCTCTCGGTGGGCAGATGTGGTATCAGACAAGTACTCTGGGCAGTTTGGAAACTGAGAAGGAACAGCTCCTAAAACGTTTAGACCAAATTAGAATGTATTCACCTAGATAAAACTGCTCTCCTCTATTAATTCATGGCACCACTTACCGGTACTTCACAGGACCATGTCGTATCTTAGATGTATCTGGTTGATTTAAATATAAAATGAATAGCACACAAGGATACAGAGAAAATCATTGAGTGAATGTAATTTACAATAATTGTACAGAACCTAACATAATTGCAATAAACACAATAACATGCTGTCTAGCCTGAACTAAAAATATTAACCCACACTAAGAGGTATATTCCCTCATGCGATGTAATAAATAGAGCTGCCTCACTTGCAGTTAAGGGTCCAGCACACAAGGAATACTTGAAAGCCAATACCTTACATGCCTTCATAATTTAGGCCCTATAAGTTTTCCCAGAATATCACTATACCCACAACAGTAGTCCTATAAAGTAAGGTGATTACTCAGCACATACCAAACTAAATGTAATAACTGGTAAATTCAATACAGCAAATGCTTAAATCAGTAAGATATAAATCACCCCGAAAAAATAGTCCACTATGTCATTTATAAATAGCAAAGATATAATAGACCTATCCACAGACCTTTCACAAGTCTTGGATGAGATAAAGGTGCAGTCAGTAATTTTCCATTTCTCTCATCATACATGCTGGTCCTCCATTCAACCTCATGAGTTTTGAAATGGAGCTCGCACACCTACAACACAGGGCTCCATTTCAAGGCCAGTTCCACAACTTAAGTGATTGAATGATTGAAATCAGATATAATACACTAATAACTAAGACTTACCTTTCCATTTTTGGAAGGAACGAAATCATCTCCGTGAACAGCTGTTAACCACTTAGCTCTCTCCGAGTCGTCAGTTGGAAACGAGAAAACACTCGCTTTAGGGCCAGTGCGATAATTGCCCTTACAATTTGGAACACTGCATTTCTGAGGCATCGTTATTCATAATTTGAAAAACGGTGATCGCAATTCACAACAACACACCATTAAAATTAAACTCAGTTCTAACCTCACGTGATGGACATGCTGGCACTTTAAACACAATTTATTAATATTAACAATTTATAAGTACTAACCCCTTTCACTGAACTTACAACAATAGGGATATTAAGCGAGTGTTAACACACAAGACTCGATTAAGATTAATATAATCGATGAGAAACACACATAACAGGGAAACGCTTCCAAATACACCAAGCGGCAAGAAGCTAACTGAGTTACTGGCATGGGCCTAGTTGGACATACGTCAACGGCTACCCTCATTCCTATTGCCAGGCCTGGTAAAGCATTCTTAAATTCAAACCCTCATTATTGGAGAAGTCTTCACGTTGAGAGTTTCACCTTATTTTCTTGGCACGGCAAAGCTCATAACATGTCTTCAGTTGTCCTTGTTTTGCCACACACTGTATTTCACGATTACTTGGAGCTCATCTGCAGAGTTTCCCACTCCATGTCGTGATACCCACGTTAATGCAAAATTAACGAGCTTGTGAAGTAGTCTTGATATTTATTAAACATTTCGTATTCTAACCAGATTCGTATGATCCTTGATAATTACATACAAAGTTAACTTGTAATTGCTTAAATACCAAGAATTAACAAGAAATGTAAACGTTGTTCTATTTGGCGACAGCACATTGATATTGTTGAATGTTTCACGTGGTCATTGTGTAGGAGTTTAAAGAGAGATTAAATCCGATTAGTAAATAATGTATACACATTAAGAGTGGTGGATTTCTAGGAAATAGTACAGCACTAACCATTTATTAGACAACAAACAACTTCAAAAGGTAGAAGAAGCTGTTTCTGTGAAGGTAAAGATCGTTTATAATAATCTATTTTAATTCACTCTAGAAAACACTTTAAAATAAATAAACAAAAATTTACCATCGAGATTAAATTGTGGTAGTAGTCTACAAAATAAATAATGTTTTCCTACTTTGCTTAGTCATGACGTCTCAAACGGATATAGAGTGTGTTGGTGACGAAGAGGACTCGACATTTAGAACGAGGACATGACCTAGCCCCAAAAATAACACATCTGATACGGTCGTTCTATTAGGACTCCGTTCGTATTTAACTTTCCAACGACAGCGTGGGTAATATACATCTTCATTATACTCTATTGCGCCTTTATTTAGCCTTCAGTCTGCAAGCCTCTGTGAGTTTACTAAACACCTTTACAATCCTCTCCCGGTAACTAGCTCCGTAGACTCTTTAAATCATTATAAACTGAGTCTAACCATCGTCGTCTTGGTCTCCCTCTACTTCTTTTACCCTCCATGAACATTCTCTTAGGTAACCTCTCCTCGTCCATTCGCCTCACACGACTCCACCACCGAATGCGGTTTATATGTACAGCTTCATCAATCGATTTCATTGATAACTTACCCTTTATCTCTTTATTCCTACTGCCTTCCTACTATTGTCCCCATCTGTTTGTACCAGTGATCATTCTCGCTACCTTTATGGCCGTTACTTCTAACTTATGAATGCCACATCTTGCGTCCACTCATCTTTCACTTCAGTAAAGCAAAATTGGTCTGAAAACAGACCTGTGTAAAGATAGTTTTGTCCGGCAGTTGACTTCCTTCTTATACTGTTGGTCGCAAGTGCGAGCTCACTGCATTAGCTTCGCTGCACCTTGATTCAATCTCACTATACTACCATCTTAAGATGTTCCAGCTTTGTAGTCCCCACCAGACATTCTTAGGGTTCCTACCTACTGATATCATTTGAGTCTTGGAAACGCTAATTTTCATATCATACTCATTGCAACTATTTTCAAGTTCTAGGATATTAGACTGCTGAATGCACAATGTGCGCTTAAGACCAAGTTTAAAGAAAGGCTTAGCTTTGAAAATAGATTCTAGATTGGGCTCGTCGCACTCGTATGTTCGTTCTTTACTCCTCTTGTCGGTTGTAGATGCGTGCCTTTCAGGAGCCAGGGATTGGCGTGTGGTAATGGTTGAAAATCTCCACAGGCAAGCACCTCTATGTTGAAAACATCCTAGGGATATGAGCTACGAATTTTAGGTAAATATTGTAATAAACTATGAGTATATATTCTTTATTTATTCCTAAATATTATTATCCTTTTCTTAATCATCGTCATTCGGTCGATTAGATTAGCAGGTTGCCTTTTTCTACCACTACGAGCGCTAATATGAGTCAATGCACAGTTTCACTGAGGCCCTAATAACTACATTCGGTGTGGTGATTATTGCTTTAAGAGGAAGTACAACTAGGCCAGCATCCTCTATATAACACTAATCAGAGAATAATAAATGGAAGGGATCCGACACTTCAAAAAATGAAGCCATCGGCCAAAGAAAGACAAGGGCCACGAAGGTCGTGAAAATGAAAGGCTCCCTAAGCCTCGCAAACTTAATACCGTCGTGGTGGGAAAAGAACAAGAATTGTAGAATTGTCCAAGGGAGGTGGGTTAGGATAAATGAAAGTTAAGAGCCTGGCACAAGTAAGTGGAAGCAAAGTCAGAACTCATCTAAGTGTCTCATGGTCACCAATCCCCTTTCCAACTTTCAGAGCATTGGGTCCGATTTGGAGTGCAAATTTTTCAAAAATAAAGAAGAAGCCTGAGGTATTACATCAAGAGGCACATTACAGAAAGAATTAAGGAAATAACTTAATTTGGCTCGGATTTGAAACAAAATGAAAAAGAGCAAAGAAACAAGCGTTTTGAGACTGCATTTAGGTCGGATGTCATTTTCGAATTTTTTCCCTTTAGTTTAATAGAGCTATCCAAGGCTCACAATTTTCCCGGGTCCTTTAGCACTTTAACTTTCGGTACAAATGAGGAAACTGCTTAATATTATGTTTTCCGTGGTTTGGGGATTCGTACTTTGTCTGTTAAGAAATGGTTTCAGCATTAAAACACTCAAAGGAAGGACTTTAGTATTCATCTGGGAAAAGTCCCGCTCGTATCCACCTGCAGAAATAGCAATGCTGTTGATGTTTATTTACTACAGGTTCCGTCTGTGCCAGGAATGGATGCACCTGTCGTGCTGAACAGCAGCGCTGTCTGACTACACAACTCTTGTTTGTTCATTCTGGCATTCGCGTCTCTTTTGCAAGTAGAAGGCAGTTTTTCATTCGTTGTTTCAAGCGGTAGACCTAACACATTTTTGTTAAATCAAAAGCGCCGTTCACATTTATAGTTCGGCTAATAACCCTCTTGGTCGAAGTTCAGATTTGGAACTGTATGTACAAGGAATTGGCACGTGGTCCTCTGGTGGCCCATTCGAAATAATAATAATAATAATAATAATAATAATAATAATAATAATAATAATAATAATAATAATAATAATAATAGTTCCTTGGAGAGCAATCAGAACCGTTTGAAATCAAGACGGGTGTGAGTCCTTTTCAACTGCGTCTTGGAGAAAGTGATAGGAAAATGGGGAAAAGAAATTAGTCAGCAAAATATCCCGAATGGAATCAAGATAGGTCACAAAAAAGCCTGGAATGTTTGAATGTTTGAATGTCTTGCATTTTCAGACGACTTAGCGTTCTTCGCTGAAAATATAGAGCCTGCCACTCCACAGGTAAAAGTTTTTCAAGGAGTAGCAGAAAAGGCAGGGCTGCAAATATCCTTTGAGAAAACTAAGTTCATAAACATACATCTCAAAGAACCAACATGGACAATGAAGACCAAGTATGGTGACATAAAGAGAATTTACAAATTCAAATGTCTAGGGGAGATTATAACTCCTAACAGCAACGAGAAGCCAAGTATGGAAGAAAGAGCAAAGAAGATGGAGATTGCATTCAGACTATTCAAGGAAACTTATAGGTCCAAATCACTCTCCTATCAAGCCAAACTCAGACACTATAATACCGTGGAGAAACTTGAATGTCTGTATGCAGCCGAGACAATTACCAGAAAGGGGATTACCGAAATAGAAAAGAAAGAGCGTATTGGGACCCAAGGAAGCAAAAGGAAATGAGTTTACCTTCCGTTTGAGATCAAATCAAGAACATTTCAACCTCGATGAGGAAAAGGCGACTGACTTTCTATGGACACCTGAGAAGAACGGAACCGGAACGCCTAGCAAATTAGATCCTCATCTTCCAGGAAAAAAGAAAGACCCAAGTACCAAGGCTGAAAGAAGTTCATCAGGATCTTAAAAAATGTGGCATTGAGGATGGAGATATCACAAACAGAACAGTGTTCAGAAGGAAGGTGACGGATCTGTTCGTAGAGAAAGCCAGGAGAACAAGAAGGGTGGTCTCGGATGAGGAATGAGCGAAAGTGAGCAACAGTATGGAGTATGGGCGTAAAAAGCAAAGAACATCGTCAGTCATGGAGGTTGTGAAATCGTAACCCACAGGAGGTTGTAACGATCCTAAATAATAATAATAATAATAATAATACCTCTGTCACATTCATATTGTTAAGGACAAGGACATGAATGAGAAAAATGAAAGTAACAAATAATATCAATAACAATAAATGTCGTTTCAGTTGCCAGTGATTTCGAAAGACATTCAGGTCACAGAATTTGGTATCACAGGAATGACGAAGCCTACAAGTTTGTATCCCCTCAGCTAGATCGCACCCTATATAGCCTATTGAGAACAAAACAGCAACGACTAACCACTGAGATCGCGGTAGCCTTAGTCCTGGAATGAAAACAAGAAGACCACATTTTTTTGTTGTTGTTTGGAAAGTCCGTGCAAGGTTTGAAGAAAGATAAATGAACTGAAACATTTTACGGTCATGCATCAGAGAGCCTCATTAGCGTGCATTATGTTAATTACAACAGGTCCGTCTTATGTCCACACGCAGAGTAAACAGTGGGCGGTACAGTTGACAGAGCCTCTGGACTGGGTCATTGTAGGTGTTGTTTTTCTTTCTAGCGTTAAATACTCTTGGGCCTTCTAATACACAACTGTAAAAATTCGTTTCAAACTGCAGTCAAATTTACACGCTTACTTGGACCGTGTCCAGAAGCTGATGCTAGTTAACTGCACGCTAGAGAGCATTGGACATGTATGCTTGAATCACAGCCTGCCATAATGACATGATGGTACAGCACTGAATTAAGAAGGCGCTGTCGACAAATTCATAACAGAACTGCCGAAGAGGTATCCGTGTTTCTTTAGTCTACGGCTGAACGCACATTAAGTCGTACGAACACAGTCCCGACTCTAGTAATGCAATGGGGCTCCCACACTGCACATGACTTTCGTGAGTATACGCGCGTTTAGATACGATTTTACTGTATCTTTACGTAGGAACTTCGAGCAATGTGGATGTTTGAAAAGTTCATGTTGTTGTTGTTCGAGTCATCAGTCCATAGGCTGGTTTGATGCAGTTCGCCATGCCACCCTATCCTTTGCTAACCTTTTCATTTCTACTTAACTATTGTATCCTACATCCGCTCTAATCTGCTTGTCATATTCATACCTTGGTCTACTCCTACCGTTCTTACCACCTACACTTCCTTCAAAAACCAACTGAACAACTCGTGGGTGTCTTAAGATGTACCCTATCATTCTATCTCTTCTTCTGGTCAAATTTAGCCAAATCGATCTCTTCTCACCAATTCGATTCGGTATCTCTTAATTTATGATTCGATCTATCCATCTCGCCTTCAGCATTCTTCTGAAACACCACATTTCAAAAGCTTCTATTCTCTTTCTTTCTGAGCTGGTTATCGTCCATGTTTCACTTCCATACAATGCCACCACGCTCCAGACGAAAGTCTTCAGAAACATCTTTCTTGTTCCTATATCAATGTTTGAAGTGAACAAATTTCTTTTCTTAAGAAAGCTCTTCCTTGCTTGTGCTGGTCTGCATTTTATGTCCTCCTTACTTCTGCCATCGTTAGTTACTTTACTGAACGATAGCAGCGGACGAGCTCGCAGCCAATGTCATCAATCAAGCATTTTCGTAGACCATCAACTACGGACTTGATTCCTATGGGCTATATAGCTTAACGTCACATCCGGCTATTTAGTCAACACTTCAGCTGCAAATATAGCATTGTGTTGTATGTAAGTTCTAGGAAAGCATTCACTGTGATTCTATTACACACGTTTGAGTAACTGGTATGATAGAAGCTCAGCTTGTAGGGTTTCAGCAAGATATAGCAGATATTTTGGATTCAGGAGGGCTATTGGCCTATCTATAACGTAGATCATAGGAAACTTCTGGCGAAAATGAGGGCTAATGAAATGTATAAAAGAGTGGCTGAATTGGTGGCTACATTTCTAGAATATGGAACTCATACTATTAGAATAGGTGAAGTGTTATCCGACCCTAAATATTGAAGAATTGGGGAGGTGGTGGCGGTGGTGATTATTATTTTAAGATAATACTTATCAGAGAAAAAAATGGAAGGGATCCGACACTTCTAAAAATGAAGGTATCGGTCAAAGAAAGACAGGGGATACGAAGGGCGTGAAAATGAAAGACTCCCCAGGCCTCGTTACCTAATACCGTCGGGGTTGGAGGTCGTATAGGATAGATGAAAGTGATGAGTCTGGCAAAAGTAAGTGGAAGTAATGTCAGGACTGAGCTAAGGGCCTCATGGTCGCCAACCCACGGTGTCAAGTTCAGAGACCCCGCGGCCCCTATTACGACAGGGTGGCGATACCGTGGCTGTTATTCTACCGCCCATAGAGGGGGAGTTTATGTTTTGTTCTATGATATGAGACTATTAAGGATGACGTTATACTGTATAGAGTAGTAACGGCAGCCTTACCGAGTGTATACACACCAAAATCCTCAAGTTTCCTGTTATCTCCAGAGATAAGTCTTACGCCTAAAATTTCATGTTTCTCATCCTTAACTTTTTCGTAGCTTACAAATTCTTCTTTCACCCGTATGAATACTCCCCCTCCTATCGTTCCTAAGACAACACTCCAGTGCCGTGAGAAAACTTCCGCATCCGTAATACCATTTCTCAGCCTTGATTCAATTCCTATTACAATATCTGGTAAATATACAGGTGGCCCACTTAAACCTTTCATCGCAGATATACCTGGAACAACAAGATATATTGAAAAATGACTTTCACAGGCATGAAGGCAGGGGAGGGGCTAATTAAAGTAAATACTATGAGCCAGTCAAAAACGTAGGAAAATAGTATTTTCAACATCAACTTACGTTTTTTAAATGGACACTGTATTATTTCGTGCGCAATCGTTAACATGAAAAATCACATAAGGAATGGAGTTTGTTTCATCGCAATAGGTCAATTACATCCCGAGATATTGCAACGTGAAGTTGACGCTTGAGATAAACGAAACGCGCAGCAGTTGCACATCCCGAGATTCCAGCGCGAACCTCACGGTCCTCTTACTCACGATATGATTACCGTACTACGATGCGACAGGCGCTATACTTAATGCTATTTGCACTGTTATCAAGAGGGATGAAAATAAGAGAAGGGTTTTCTGCCACAGCAAAAGGATACGTAAATAACGGTTTCTCCCTTGCGTGTTTTATTTACCTACACAGTACATTGCAGTACTCTGTACTGTACTACTTCAGAATGTACATAATTCGTACAGCAAAGTTACTGTAACGAAATTCTCTTATTTTCATCCCTCTTGATAACAGTGCAAATAGCATTAAGTATAGCGCCTGTCGCATCGTAGTACGGCAATCATATCGCGAGTAAGAGGACCGTGAGATTTATGATTGACTCTCGGGATGTGCAACAGCTGCGCGTTTCGTTTATCTCAAGCGTCAACTTCACGTTGCAATATATCGGGATGTAACTGACCTATTGCGATGAAACAAACTCCATTCCTTATGTGATTTTTCATGTTAACGATTGCGCACCAAATAATACAAGTTGATGTTGAAAATACTATTTTCGTACGTTTTTGACTGGCTCATAGTATTTACTTTAATTAGCCCCTCCCCTGCCTTCATGCCCGTGAAAGTCATTTTTCAATCTCTCTTGTTGTTCCAGATATATCTGCGGTGAAAGGTTTAAGTGGGCCACCCTCTATACATATTGCTTTCCTTACAATACTTCTACAGTTTAACACTAACGATTTTGTGTCATCCATTCTTACTTCCTTCTTCTTCTTCTTTTCTTCATGGGACTTCTAAATATTACTTCCTAATGAGCGTCGACTTCTAAGATATTTTGCTAGTATGTTTTTCCTTTATTCCCATTTAGATATACCTGCTCCCTTCATAAACTGCAGGTTGTTCTTCTTGCGTCTTCTTGGATTTTTTCTCTCTTCACCTGGTAGTCCTAGAGTGGAGAGTCTGATTCTGCCAAGCGCTTCACATTCGAAAAGTATGTTTTCAACTGATTCCTCAGCTTCATTGCATTTCCTACATATTGTCTCTTATTACTCCAATTCTATTTAGGTATTTCTTCAGATGGAAGTGTTCTGTCAACAGTCCTACTAACCATTTTATATTTTCTCTGCTCAGTTTCAACAGTTCTTTAGTATGCTTCTTGTTTCGTCCTTTTATCAGTTCCTTTGCAAGCCTGCATCCTGGAGTATTTTTCTAGTTTTCCATTTGTTTCCTTTGTACCAATTTTCCTATGTAGTGTCGGGTTTGTCCATAGGAAATCCTGCATACAGGTTCTGTTCCTACAAAATATGTTTCTGCCCCTTTCCTGGCCAGTTTACCTGCCTTTTCATTTCCTTCTATAGCTGTATGACCTGGTACCCATATTATTTTGACAATGTTGTACTTTGCGAGCTTCAGGAGAAGTGAATGGCAATATACCAGACAATTCTGGATATTATCGGACTGCTTCTAGTGCCTTCATGGCCGCTTGGCTGTCTGTAAAAATGAAAATGTTCTTATTCCTATAGTTCATTTTCAGATTTTCTTCAAGACATGTGATAGCTATCACTTTCGCTTGAAAGACTGTAGTGTGTTTGCCCAGGCTGATCTGGATTGATCTCTCAGGTCTCTCCTCCTGTGCCATCCACAGTCTTTGAGCCATCCGTCCACCACACTATATCTTCTTTTTCAGTATTCCATTTGTTGATATCCCAGTCTTAATTTTTTATTATCTGGGTCTCAAACCGTTTTTAAAATTTGTACTTTGGTATCATATGATCAGAAGGCATGTGTAGAACTTCCTCTGTTATTACTCTGTTAATTTTACAGTGTCTAAGATTGGGTCTTTGTGCATTCCAGCACTGTGATTGTGCCAATCTATATGAATTCATTCTAGCCTGTCCTTTTATGAAATTGAATAGTGATGGCAGGTCTAGTAAAGTATTCAAGGCTTCTGTCGGCGTAGTTCTTATAGCCCCAGTTATGGCTATGCATGCCATTCTCTGTAGGCTATCCAGTCTACTACTGACTTTTCCTTGACTTACTTTCTGCCACCAGATGATTGCAGCATAGGCCATCAATGGTCTAATGATCATTGTGTATATCCACATTAACATTGATGGTCTTAGGTCCTATGTCTTCCCGACGGCTCTTTTACATGCATACAGCAAATTCTTGGCCCGGGTTATGTTCCTTTCTATATGTGGATTCCAGGTTAGATTTTTATCTACTACTACACCTAGGTGCCGTGTCTGTTCTTCCATATATGTATCTTGCCCAAGGAGCTTCAGTGATCTCTTTCCCTCTAATTTTCTCCTTCTTGTAAAAGGGACCAGAGTTATCTTGTTCGGGTTGACTGATAGTTGTTCTTCCCAACACCAGTTCTCCACAAGGTTAAGTGATCTTTGCATGAGGTCCTGGATAACACTCATCACCTTACTTCGTACCACAATCACTAGGTCATCTGCGTATCCTTGTGTATAAAAACCCTGTTCGTTGAGCATAGGTATGATTGTGTTCACCACAAGGTTCCACAGCAGAGGCGAAGAACTCCTCCCCAACACAGCCTCGGGTTGCCCTAACCATCAGCATTTCTTCAAACAGGGTTGCTTCTATCTTCCTTCCGCCTAACATGGGTTTAATCTATTTGACGACGGTTTTACTCACCTTGCTCTTTTCCAATCCTTTGACCATAGAGTCATAGGTTGTATTGCTGAGGGCTCCTTCTATATCTAGAAATGCCGCCAGCGCAATTTCTTTATTTTCTAGGCTTTCCTCTAGTTACAAACCAACTGGTGGAGTGCTACTTCAGTGGATGTGCCAGGTCTATATGCAAAATGATTTTCGTGTAACGTTGAGTTCAGTTGCACCGTTCTTCTGATATGTTTATCCAGAATTTTCTCCATTGCTTTCAGCATGAAGGAGGTTAAATATAATGGTCTGTATGCTTTGGCTTGGGCGTAGTTTGCCCTTCCAGGCTTAGGTATGAATACTGATTTAGCTTCAGACCATGATTTCGGCACATACCCTAAAGCTAGACTGGCTCTGAAAAGGTCCGTCAGGCCACTGACCAGTATCTCCCGTCATCCTGTAGGAGTATCGGAAGTACTCATCTGGCCCCGGAGCCTTTATAGGGTGAAACGTGTCGATTGCCCATTTATTCTGTTGACACAGTTCCAGCCTGCTAATCGGGCTCCGGTCTCTGTTCTAACCGTTTCTTCTTCTGTCATCTCCTCAGCCTCAGGAAAGTGACACACCATTAATATCTCCAGTGTGTCCCTTCCCGCCTGAGTAAATGATCCGTCTGGTTTCTCGAGTGTCCCCACTTGATTTATATGGGTTGCTTTCAGAATCTTCTGGAGCCTTGCTGTTTCAGTGTGTGATTCCACTTTCTCACAGCACAGTCTCCAAGATTTTACTATTGCTTTCCGTGTCTCTAGGTTATACTCAGTGAGTTTCCTATGATATACGTCCCACACACCATTTCTATCATGTTTCTAATACTGTCATCACCGTTCCCTAGTCTACCCTGTTTCCCTATATGTACCTCCGTATAACTCTTCTAAACAAACTCCTAAGTGATATAAACCATTGCGGTTTAAGCGGAGGCAAGTGAAGTATGTAGATACCTATACACTACCCACCCATTAGGATCTACAAATCTGACTCCTAGTTTCTCACATACCCATTCCTTAGTCGTATTCAAATACCCAATCACCCTCCAGTCAGTATGCCTCCTACACAGTAACCCACTCCTTCCTTAAGCTTGTTCTGTGCCGCCGTAACCAGATCCCACGCATTTCAAATTGTATTAGTACCTATTCCTGCTTGCCTTGCGGTTTTGGTACCATCGTGGAAAATTACCACCTTCTCCTTACATTCCTGCTTTTCCTCAAAATCTGCCTTAACTTAATTCCTGGATAACTGGCCCCCTTTCCTACACACACTTCGCCTTATGCCTGACAATTGAGTAACTCATGACCAGACCTACCCGACCCTCACGTGCAGGCTGCGGAGTGAGATAACGTCAAACCGAAGTGTGAGGCCGTGCACAGATAACATTATTAGATGCTGAATGGAGAACAACTTTATTACATGCAAGAGAAAGCCACCTGGTCTTAATCTTGGCGGGACAATTAATCAACCATTTGTGAATCTAATTGTTTCGTGTAAGTAGATTACTTGAAGTGTGATGTCGTTGTTGTCAAACATATTCTTCACCCCTCAACTTAACTTAAAGTATGATGGTAACTAGGATTAAGTATATTAAAACTGTAAAGAAAGGTGAGTCAAGGACTTGTTTACTGAATTTACTCATGAAATACACTCCATCCTCCTTAAAAATCATAACATAGAGGGCAGTAATGTGCTTTGCAATTAAATATATATATATATTTTAGCCCATCCTTGAAAACTAAATGGAATGTACAATCATTCATTTGGAATAGAATAGAACATTCCTCCGTGCCATCACACCGCGGGTTTATTGATTGAAATAAAATCTCATTTTGTTAAATGGAATGTTTCAGTGGACTTCAGCGCTCGCTTTTGTCACAAAATAGCCTTAATTTGAATTTCAAACTCGTTTATTTCCCCATGGTTAAACTTGAAGTAAAGTGATAACGGATTGAAAGCCAATTATCGCGTTGGCGGATGAAAATATCTACGATATAGCTCTATATGCCTGATGGTATGCCATGAAATAGTAGGAAATCTCCACTTCTCCTGAGTAGTTCTCAATCATGATGATTAGAGATAAGTACAGCCCAGAGGTAGGTATAGGCTATTGTAGAGCTCTGATGGCACTTTGTTGAAGTTCCCACGGGTTGACAACTGCCATGCGTATTGCGTAGTTTGTTGTGAATAGCAGTACAGGCATGGACGGCCACGAAATCGTGAGCCATAATTTACTGCCTCGAACAAGTAACACCATTGGTACAAAAAACTCTTTGGCCGACGATAGAACAGAGTGGCAGTGATAGAAATAACTTTATAATATTTTCTATGAAAATCGTCTCCATTTATTCTCCCAACGTACCAGTTAAAAGCAGCTGTTACGAACTGAAGAACTGTTGGAATTTCCATTTTCTCCCTGTGAGTAGGTTCGATAACACGCCTGTCGTAAAAGTAGACCTAAAGGCCGATCCGGAGTGCCTCAGAAATCAGGAGCGTGTGTTGATGATCGTGGATATCGTAGCTGAATTGCTTCTAATGAAATGTGACAGGCTCCTCACTTTCATCTCTCCTCTCTTGCTCTCCTTGATCCCGACGGTATGAGGGAGCTTTTCGCTTCCATGCCATTGGCGGTCCTTCAATTCTTTTCCCGATACCTCATTCCTCCTACCCCCTGTGGGTGGGGGCGGTAGAATAACACCCACGGTATCCCCTGCCTGTCGTAAGAGGCGACTAAAAGGGGCCCACGGGCTCTGAATTTTGGAGCGTGGGTTGGCGACCACGGGGCCCTTAGCTGAGTCCTGGCATTGCTTCCACTTACTTGTGCCAGGCTCCTCACTTTCATCTATCCTATCCGACCTCCCTTGGTCAACTCTTGTTCTTTTCCGACCCCGACGCTATTAGGTTTTCGAGGGCACGCCCTTCGTGGTCCTTGTCTTGCTTTGGCCGATATCTTCATATTTCGAAGTGTCGGATCCCTTCAATTTTTTCCCTCTGATTAGTGTTATATAGAGGATGGTTGCCTAGTTGTACTTCCTCATAAAACAATAATCACCACCACCACCACCTCATTCCTCCATTTTCCTCTCCCATTGTTGTTGATGGAGGTCCAGTCGTAATTCCTCTTTAAACAATAATCGCCACCACTATCAGTTCTGGGCTCGCAATGACGCTTCAAGTATTTAAGTACCTATTCAAACTCTTTAGGATTTTTCAGTTGTGAAATTACTAGTATTTCGCCACAGTGCAGCAACGCGCTTGTCATATTTGTCACGTGCTAGCCCTGTCGTAGGCCCCTGTGGTGTCCCCTTGAAGGAATGAGTAAGATAGGAGACCTCTAGTACTATTCTAGTACTCCCCCACCACGATATAAAACGAAGGTTAGCCACGAACAGTCAGTTAGATAGAACGACCATACTCTAGGGTTGGACGATTGGTCGTCTTGTGTAACAGGTGTCTGTTTACTCTGGAGAGCCCATTCTCGGCTTTCATACATACATACATACATACATACATACATACATACATACATACATACATACATACATACATACATACATACATACATACATACATACATACATACATACATTATCATTAAAGACTGTTATGCCGTTCAGCGTTCAGTCTACAAGTCTCCGTGAATTATTAAACGTTGCCACAATCCTCTATTTGCAACTAGTGCTGTGGCCCCATTTTTCTCACCACCGAAGGATAGAAATTAATGTGAAAAATGGGCCAGAGATATTCCACAGAAGAATACTGAGTTAACGCGTAATAGCAGAATTAGTCATGTTCATTTCTCTGACGATTTTATAGTAAATTTTATAGTGAATGGCGAAAAAGTGGACATAGAAAAAAATTTCAGTTGATCCTTGAGGAGCTGGGTGTTGTCTTCAGCATGTTATGGATATAATTCTCAGACTTGTTTATCATTATCTGAAGTGCCGAGTTTTCTTCAGAACGAAGGAAATCCGGCGAGATTTACAATCTCGAACATCAGCCAAATCTTCACGCAGGCTTTCGAAGGTCCAGTAACCGACAAGTTGAGTTGATAAGTAGAGTATCACCTTTAAATAGTTCATGGGTGTTTGTTTAAATATGCTGGGAGTTATTTGCTATTTATCTGTATATGTACACTTCAGTAAACTATGCTTTCCGCAACATGTGATGATGGCCGTAGCTCTTATCTCCATGTTGTACCCTGCCGTGGTATTTTAATTGTCATCTCTCATTGTTTTTTAAAGCACAGTGTATGGAGTAATACGTTTCCTCTGGTAAGACCAGATTATTGGTACTGTGGAGCTTGCCCACTCTAGCGCTGCCTGGCGGGACGCGCCTGAACTCGAGGAGTCCTCACACTTGTTATATTCGTCACGCTATCACTAAGGTGACCGTGGAGGTCTACTACAATAATAATTTATCTCATTCGTCCATAACATCAGCTATTCACGATTCGTTGAAGAGTTTATGCAACGTATTGCACATATATGCGCATGCTTTTGAAGTGATTTGATAGAATCTGAGGATATTCTTGTAGAAATCGAATGTATATTGTTAATAGTTTCCTACTCTCTTTGTTTTACCGTCGATATCCGAATACTGTTCTCCATCTCATTTTAAATTTCCGCAAATGTTTTAATATTGAATGTATTGCTTTATTAGTCTTTTAATCATTTAGAGCAATTTTTCAGATAATGATTAAAATTATACCTTCATATTTAATTTTATTACTTTTGTTTTGATCGTCCTTGTGGAAGTGCAGACTGTGTAGAAAGTTGTTGAGTTTGTCAGTAAATATGTATGTGGAAGTCGTAATACACTGCACTAAATATTAGCGTCCCATGCTGTACTAGCGCAGATATACGTTACCACATAAATAAGTATCCTAGCTAAAATTATTATGAGGTCAATGAACCAACTAAATTATAGTTTATGGGGGCTTACATTCGCAGTCCACATTTTATTTATTGACATAGCTGGTGTACTTGAAACTCTAAGTCGGCGGGCTGCTGTCCCCGTGTTGACATAGTTTTAAGGAACATGCAGCTATACTGAACGGAATGAAGGTAGGGAGAGGATGGACAGATTCCGGGAGGGGAAGACCAGTGGTCATCAGTAGCAGTTGATGGGGGAATGTTGTAGTTACTGCACCCATAAGCGAATGTGCATAAGTAATGCATATTCTAAATATTTAATAATTCACATATTGGAATACAGCAGTAGGCTGGGAAAAGATTGCAGTCTAACAAAGCAACTGCCAGGCGCCGTTCAGACGGGAAGGTATATCCACAGAAAACGTCTTAAAGCACGGACAGGAAGTAGCTAGCCTAAGTGGCACCTCCAATCATGTTTTATGATGCCGACAGGAAGCGAAACTTTCAATCCAGTTCCCACGGAAATCCACGCGTTGGAATTTGACCTACTTAGATGTGCGAGTGAGACACGTATAATTCACATCACCCATTAGCAGAAAATGGAAGAACCCAAACTACCACGAGCGCGAACGTCTCAGCCAATCACAAAATTGCAAATTTAAATGTTTTGTCATAGCGGGAATCTACAGCCAGTATTTCGCGATTTGGAGCCCGGAGTAGTTGTGGAAAATGGTGTCCTGACTTCCTAACAATATTTGAGGATTTATCAGTGCAAATGTGTGATTAATTAGTGGTTAATTAAGAAATTGTTAACTTTATATGGAAGGGTGGTATCGCCCAGGAAGCGAACCGTCATGGCGGGAAGACGCCATCCTCTGACAGAAAATAGAGCCAGTAACGCGCGACGTCGTAGAAATTAACCTGTGATCGTTTCTCCTAACGCAATGTAACACATAAGTCGGACCGAAATTAGGAATATTTTGAGTGCATTTCCTAAAGTTCTAACCTACGGACACCTGTTAAATCTGTCCCAAGTGCAGAATTATTACGCCACATCCCTTCCACGGAACTATTTTCGAAGTGGGGGAGGACTGTTTACAAAACGGAGACACCAAGTGTGGTGAACTGCAGTCTCTACATTCAGTCTTGAGTCGTCAGTCGTCTTCAGTCTCGCGGTGAATCTCATATCAGTCTTCAGTCTCTACATTCAGTCTTGAGTCGTCAGTCGTCTTCAGTCTAGCGGTGAATCTCAGCAGTCTTCAGTCTCTACATTCAGTCTCGTGGTAAACTTCAGTCTTGTAGAAGATCGGTAGTCTTGCAGGAAATCTCAGTTATGTAGTGAATCGCAGTCCTGTGAGAATTCGCAGCCTTATAAGAATCTTCAGGGTCTCATACAGTAGTTGACATTCTAGTGAGTACTGGATTTATTTGTGTGAGTAGTAATACCTTAGCCAAAATGAACACTTTGATAAACTTTATTTCAACTTTAAATTATGCAGAACACTTGCCATGAATGAACTTAAAGTGCTAGGACCGAGGTGAACATTGAATCTTGTAGTAACTCGTAGCTGCACAACATCTTCACTATTTCACATATAGTTTGCATTTTTCGTGGAAAAGTCAAAATGGAGAACGATTATTATAAAATTTTCCACATCATTGGGAACATCACATGTAATTTTTCCACACTCCCATAGAACTCTTATTGTAAGTGAGATATTCGGGAGCAGAAATGGTCCAGCCAGTACAGGGGAAAAACTGTGTTTTCATAATTAGAACCGTACTAAGACCTTGAGTTCAGTATCTTGGTCGGGGAAGGTGAATAACCGCTAATCCTGTACACAAACAATTTGAGAGGGGTGAGAGAGAGAGAGCTTCGGCAGGCAGGTAGCAGGGTCCAGACTTTCGACTTCACGTCAGGTGATCAATGCAGTGTCATTGAGTATTCTTCGTAGGAGTGTTAATGCGAGTGTTAATAAATATGGACGTGTGTAACGATAGTGTTATAATGCATCAAGTTTGCGTGTGTCACCTCTTGGATAACATCAGCCTGAAGATGACGTGCTAAATGCAACATGACGGAATCCGGAGGATGATCTGACCTGCCTCCAGCACCAACTAAGATAATGAGCATAATATAATTATGTAAACATCTAGGGCTCTGAACAAATCGATGATCAACAATGTAGTTTAGAAATTTTAAATAGGATTGTAAATAATTCACGGATCGGATAGTAATTGTAAACTTATAATAATAATAATAATAATAATAATAATAATATAATAATAATAATATAAATAAGTGTTAGCGTGTGTTATTTGCGCAGTTTCTTTTAATGTAAGTCATTTTGACATGTGTGAATTCTATTTTACTAAGAAATTTACATACGGTGTAGTGCAGATTTTTATGTGATGAGAATAATATAGTTGTGGTAATGAGCGGTATTTTTGTTGACGCTTTGATTTTTGTGGATGCCGCCATGTCAGTTTTAAATGTTTATTTTGCTATTTGCGCATTCAGTTTGTTATTTCACGCCCTGTAATCATTATGCAGATGACCGTTTCCGGTAGCTCTCATACTTTATATTTCGCAACGTTGGTTGATACGCGAGAGTTAATTTCTTTATGTAACATGGTTACGCATTTTGATAGCCGTGGTTTTTGAGAGGCAATCTCATTATTACACTTAATTAATTAGTGACAGGAAGCCATTGATAAGTTAGCTCTGATATTACATAATATGCGGAAAGATGGATAATCACGATAACGAGCAAAGTACTAGCAATATCCCTGAGGTTTTATGTTCAGAAATGGAAAATATAATATTTGGACCATATTATTGGTATGTCGTATAAATGGATGTGTGAACGACACAGCTAAGTTGCCCGCCGGATACGAGCGAGGCCGTATCATGAGTTACTACGTCGAGAATATTGACGACTAAATAGAATTGAGAGATGAATAATTTAACCGAGAGTGTTAAATATATGACGACATGTGTTATGATTGTAGGCGGAAAGCCTGTATTGCTTCAGATAATTTCCAGGGAAATAAATGCTCGGAAGTATGCCATTAATAGTCCGAGGTAAATTGTGAGCAGAGCGACTGATCAATGCGTGTTTGGACAGTCAAGTAATTAATTAAAGTAGTTTTAAAACGTCCGGACTATCACAGTGGGTGAATACGATTTAATAAAATAAAGGAGTGGTGGTATCACTCAGATATTCAGTTCAATTAATTTTCTTGTTTTCAGCCACGAGCAATTTAAATATGTGGCAAAGGTTTTATAAGGGATAAAATACCATTTTCATTTATTTATTTATTTATTTATTTATTTATTGCCTTGTTTTATATGGCGGGACTCAGGCTATGAAGCCTGCTATTCTGTCCGACCATACATACACCTACATGAAGAGTTAAATATACACTAAATTATCTACAGTTTAATATCTTAAGGTAGCAATTAAATGTTTTAATTAATCTAAAACTTAACTATGATCTAATCCTACTATGTTATAAGAAATCATTATTATTTATTAACCAGGTTTGACAGAGTTTCTTAAAGCGGAGGTGGTTTGACACGCTCCTAATTTCAGCAGGTAGGGAATTCCAAATTCGGCTGGCGGCGACTATAAATGATCTACTGTAGCCAGTTGAGCGGTGAATGGGAATGCTTAGTACTGCGGTGGATGATGATCTGGTAGGAATACTAGAAGGTGATGCTAGGTAATGGAATTGTGTGGCAAGGTATTCAGGTGTGTTAAGGTTCAGTATACGATGTAACAGGGAAAGAGTGTGTAAATTTCGTCGCTCTCTTAAGCGTAGCCATGAAAGCCTAGCAAATGCGGGAGAAATATGGCTAAACCTTGGTATATCTGAAATAAATCGAACGCATGCGTTATGTGCCTTTTGGAGCTTGATGGAAAGTGAGGCATTCAGGTTACTGTATACTACGTCACAGTAGTCGAATATTGGCATTACCATATTTTGGATAAGCAGTTTTCTTACATTTTGGGGGAGTAAATCTCTGAGTTTTTTAAGGGAATGTAAGGAATAAAACACTCGCTGACATATACCTGTTACATGATCGTTCCAACTAAGGTTTTTATCCATTATCGTCCCTAAGTTTTTAACTGTGTCTTTGAATTGTAACTGAGTGCCTCTTAATGTTGCTGAGTGGGTATGGATGTCTGTAAGTCGTGCGTGGGTTTTTTGGGTAGCTAAAAGAATACACTGTGATTTTTGGGCATTGATCTTTAGTGCATGGTCATCGGTCCACCTACATATTCTTCCTAGGTCGTCGTTCATATTATTTATTGCAGTCGGTAAGTCACGAGGGTGTGCATGTGTATATATCTCTATGTCGTCTGCGTACACATGATATTGACAATGTTTAATTCATGGTTGTGTTAATTTTCCTTTTTCATTTATTATTACACATGGTTAGTGTATTCCTGGTATTACTTTAGAGTTGGGTGTTTCCCAATTGAATTTAAACATGGATTATATATTTGACAGACACTTTTCCGTCAATGTCAATTGGATGAATTAATAATTTAATTAATTAATTACTGGATTGATTGTGGGATGACATTTTCTAGGTATTTTAAAATCATTCATTCAAATGAGACTGTATTTCTGACCAGTGTTTAAATGTGGTCATGTCATCGTCATGGAGACAGTAGTTCGATGTAATCCTGAACACTAAATTTAATCGACATTCAGTCACAAATTTTATCAAGACAGATAATTATTTATTTGTTATGCAGATCTTTTATTTGTCTTAAAATTTAATTTCATTTCACATTATTTCATTTACTCCGTTTTACTTTCAATTTTACACTTTGCATTTTGTTTAGTAAACCATTTTATTTATTTAAATTTTAATTCAGTCTTTGGGTACCGTCATTTAATAGTTTAGTTTACCCCATCTTTCATTTCCTCACCCCCTGATCGACGTGTGGCCCAGTAATCCGAGGGATATACGGACGCACCACGCTTGAGGAAGAAGAGTCTACATGCAGCGGTAGGTATTTTGATAAATGGCATTATTTACAGGAGCAGCCGGCGCACATTTCAAGAAAGAAGATCACCGCGTTTTGCGTGCCTTTACAAGGTCACAGGGGCCGGGGTGAGGGGTGAAAGCGTGGCGCCCACCTTTGGGGCCAGATTTGCTTATCCCCGGGACTTTGAACTTTATATTTAATTTATTTTTGTACGCAGACTGACAGCCATGAACATGTGTTTACTAATTATTGATAAATATCAATGCTGTTATAGTACTGTTTGACAGGTAGTGGTAGTAATTATAACTAACATGTTTTGTATAATTTTATCCAAATTTTGGATAAAAATATTTTTGTTGTTGGTGATTACAATGTCTTACATGTGTCGGAAGTAGTGTTGGGGAATCTGAAGGCCTCCGTCGTCTCTCTCAATACACAAATATGTCGATCAGCCAGGAGCAATGGGACAGGCTGATACAAACAATCAGTGAATTAAGTGTAACCGCTAATGAACTTAAAACAAGTCAAGACGAGTTGAAATCTAGTCAGGCCGAACTGTCAACTAAAATAGAAACTAGCCAGACAGAATTAGCTACTGAACTGAAAACCACACAGAGCGAACTAAAGTCCAGTCAGGCTGAATTAGCGGCTAAGATTGAAAGTAGCCAAGCCGAACTTGTAACTAGCCAAACCGAACTTGCAAATAGGGTAGAGGCGATACAGGAACAGGTCACAGTAGAATTTCAACAATGTGAAGAGAAATTTGAGCAGAAATTTATTAAAAGCCAAGTCGAATTAAAGAAAGAACTACAGGCAAACCAGGACAAACTTATGCAAGCATGTAACGCAACCAGGCAGGAGACAATGGACGAAATAAAAAAATTAGCGGATGTGCAGTCGAAAATACAGGAACAGCTAGACAGCAACAGCGCGACTTTTAAAGAAAGTATGAGGGAAACCAGGGTTATGATACAAGACCAGGGAAAAGATTTAGCTAAAGTTATCATACTTTTGGAGGAACGTATAGATGAAATTGAGGACGGAACCAAGAAAGAGGTAAATAAGGTATACGTGCAGGTTGAAGAAACTCATGAGCAAATGAGTAATGAAATTTCAACTCTAAAGTCAGAAACCCAGGACATCACGAAGAAATTAACGGAACTATCGGAGAAATATCAGAGACTGAAAACGAAATCACACTTAATGAACAGTCGATTAGGCAAGAATTTAATGAGGTCATTGATAGCAAAATTCAGGTAATTAAGACGCAAGGCGAAAACCTGTCAACTTTAGTCAAGCTACTCGTAGACAAACAGACTACCGAGCAGCAGGCAGAAGCGAAAACAAAGGGGGAGCCGCAAAGTAAACAAACCGCTGGGAGTGAGTCAGTGACACAGGTAGTCGACTTCGAGAAAACAATTCCGGATAACTCTCAGAGGAACGAAGCTGCCACCCAAATAATAAATATCGTACGAACAAGTGACGATCAACCTAAGAAATTTAGTGGGACGTCACAACTTACCCCGAAGGTTTATTTGAGTGAAATAAAACAGTATTTTCAAGATCTGAAAGTACCGGAAGAAAATAAACTACGTATTGTAGAAAAATACTTAGAGGGACAGGCAAATATATGGTACTATGGGTTCGTGGACTCATTTAAAACTTTCGATGATTTTGAGAAAGCTTTCCTCGAAAGGTACTGGTCTTTGTCAGCGCAACAAGCACTTCGAATGGACTTGTATACGCGCAAGTACATGTCTACGCAGCCCACACGTTACGGAGATTTTTACCTAACTCAATTGGTGAAGCTGCGCCAATTAGATTCTCCTGTATCTGTCGCGGAGATAGTTCAGACCATAATTAAGCAATTCCCACCAGACGTGCAGCGAATGCTAATTGCGGCAAGAGTAGAAGATCCAGCTCAAGTGGAGGCGATCTTAAGGGAGTTAGATGCCACATCGACAAACAATATCCCACAAAGAACGAATAGACAAACACAAGAGCATAGAGCTTACCTAGCGAATGCCACGAATGACAATACACGGGGCAACGCGCAGGTAAACAACTCAAATTCAGGTGCTATACCGCGGCGAGATACAAACCCGAGACGCCAGGAGAACGAGACTGAAAATACTTGGTACCGGCGACCTAGCTACCATATCAAGATAGGCAACCGTACCAAAGAAGGTATCCATCCCGAGACAGAAGGAGATGGGACAACAGAGGAAGGAATAGACCGTATTATCGTAATGTGGAAAGAAGATGGGACGACAGGAGAAATTATAAACGGGACAGGAACTCAGACCCAAGATACCAAGAGGGGCGCAGATACATTAATAATTTAAACAATAAACACCAGCGTGACCTATGGAAACAGGCAATTGAATCTCAGGACATGAACCCAGACATTGTGGGTGCTGAAAGTCTCGAGCTTCAGCAGGCCAGAAGAAGAGGAAATGAGGACAGCAGGCCGTTAAACCCATACGCACCAACTTACGAGGGGACTGGTGCTAAAAAAACTTCAAATTAACAGCTCCATCGGACAATGATACAACCGCACAGCCAGATATCGAAAATGAAGAGTGGGAAGTAGCACAAGTAGATTCCTGGATAGCACAGCCTGAAGACTTATTAAATGACGCAATAAAGCAGGAGAGACCGCAAATTCTACCTCTCCCTGTTATAAAAATCAAAATTTATGGAACGAATGTTTTAGGATTGTTAGACACAGGCGCTAGTATTAGCATCATTTCGAAGACTTTATTTAGCGACTTGAAAGAGAAAATGAGCTTACCTGAGATTCCGGTCTCAACTGTTAAGATAAAAGGGATCGTGCCAGACAAGGTGACTACCTGTAAGTCGCAGACATACCTGGAGATGACAATAGGAAACTCAACCTACAGTCATACGTTTATTATCATGTCTAGAGTTAATTACAATATAATTCTCGGAGCCGATTTTATTAGGGAAACGCATGCCGTCATTGACCTTGCAGGGAACGTTGTGAAATTCCGAAGAAATGGAGGTCATGATAGGGTGGAAATAAATCCCGAAACCGATGAAGAAGGCGAAGCGAATGACAGTACCGACGGTGAGTTCCACGACACTTTCGGAACCGAGCATGCTGAGGAAGAAATCAATATTTTGGACCACGAAGGGATTTTTACAGATATTTTTCTGGCAGATACTATTGAGGACATAGAAAAATTAATCAACGACAAGGTTGCAGAATTTAATGGAACGATACAACAGAAAGATAAATTAAGAGCTTTTTTAATTGAACATCAGGCCGTATTTGATTCTAAAGTCGGCCTAATACCAAATTTCACGTACGCTTTCTATGTTTTGGACTGGGAACCATATAAACGAAAGCCGTATCCAGTGCCAGAAAAATAACACGAGGAGGTAAAACAAATAATTAAAGAAATGGAGGAAAACGGCATAATTTCGAAGCGACCCACTCCGCACGTAAACAGGCTTGTTGTCGTAAAGAAAGCCGATAATTCCCTGAGGCTGTGTTTGGACGCGCGTCAATTAAACTCCAAATTAATACCAAAAACGATCAAGCCATGCCTATTAAGGACGCGATTCGCCGATTTAAAGATATGGAAGTTTTTACAGGTGTAGACCTAACCAGTTCATTTCACCATATCCTTCTGCATGACAAATCAAAATTGTTAACAGGGTTCATGTTTGATCAACAGACCTATGTCTTCGAACGCCTCCCATTTGGGACCCGAAATTCAAGTAGTGCTTTGATACGAGCGCTTGACAGAAATCTAACTGACGAAGTCAAAGCAGTTACCACTTTGTATGTAGATGACATGATCGTAGCGACTAAAACCTTTGAAGAAAACCTCCAAAATTTAGGTAAATTATTCAAGAACCTCATAGAAACCGGATTCAAAGTAAACATCAAAAAGTCACACTTCTGTCAGCCGGAAATCCTATTCTTAGGACACATAATAGACGGCAAAGGAATCCGGCCAATCCCAGTAAAGCTAGAAGCAATAAGCAATTTTCCTAGGCCTACCAAGGTGAAACACGTTCGCCAATTCCTTGGTATGTGTCAATTCTTTATGGAACATTGTAAAAACTTTACAGAAGTAGTTGCGCCACTGCAAGACCTGCTGCGTAAAAACAACAGATGGAAATGGACGCAGGAAGCAGTGACAGCGTTCAGAAATACCAAAGAATTGTTGGCCAGGAGTATAAAATTAGCATATCCTGACTTCAACAAATCATTTATCCTCCAGACGGACGCATCTAAAATAGGCATAGGTGCAGTCTTATTTCAAGAACAAGACAATGAATGTAAGACCAAAGATTATTTAGGCTTTTATAGTAGAAAACTCAGGTCACACGAACGAAATTATACAACTACTGAATTAGAAATGCTAGCCATAGTCCAAGCCTTACAGCACTGGCGAAAAGTTATTTACGGATTTCCAGTCATCATAAGGACCGACCACAAAGCTTTAACGTTTATGTTAAAGTCAGCTGTCTCATCTGACCGAATTACCAGGTGGTCATTGTTCGTACAACAATTTAATTTCACCATTGAACACTGTGCAGGCATGGCGAATATCCTAGCCGATGCCTTAAGTAGGAACCCGAATAAACAGGAAGAGCAGGTAAATGATGTTGACTTGACACAGGAAGAGCAGGAAAATTATGTTGACTTGACACAGGAAGAGCAGGTAAATTATGTTGACTTGACACAGGAAGACAGAAATGTACTGCTACGACTGAGCCAATTGCCAACATTCCAGCAGGCTGACGCAACCTTACAGCCGGTTATCCAATATTTCCAGGAGCGATTCAGCAAGGGGACCCTCGTTATAACCAAATTCATAAGGCAGCAGAAGAATACAGGTTGTTAAATAATCAACTGTTAAAGTACGCAGATAAGGACCATACGAAATTAAAGATCGTAGTCCCGAAAGAATTACAGAATGAGTTAATTTGGCATGTGCACCGTGTTATTGGACACGGAGGTATCGATAAAACCGTCGCCATAATTCAGGAAACATTTACGTGGAAAGACCCCAGGAAAACTGGCAGGGATACTATAATTACATGCGACACTTGCCAGCGTGTGAAGGCAAACTCATACCTCGTCAAGCAGAAGCCAATCCCTATTTTACCGTCAAAAACCCGTGAGTTATTCGCAATGGACATTTATGGAAAAATCCCGAAATCGCGGAGAGGCAATCAGTACATACTAGTTACCATGGATGTATTTTCAAAATTTACGAACCTTTCTCCAATGCAAAAGGCCAATACTAGGTCAATTTTAAGATGCCTTAATAGGGTAATAATTCCGGCTATAGGAAAACCGGAGAAATTATTAACAGATCACGGAACGCAGTTTACCTCCGCATAGTTCAAGACAGGTCTGCAGCAGCTAGGGATACAACATGTTCTAAGTTCAACACGTCACCCAGAGTCGAACCCGGCGGAAAGAGTAATGAAAGTCATCGCAAAATTCAGTAGAATCTATATCCCAGAACAGCATTGGCGATGGGTAGATATTCGCCCATTAATCACTGACTGCATAAATAATACTGTCCATGAAGCAACAGTAAAAATTCCGGCCGTAGTACACAATAACTTACAACCGGCTAGACCTTGGCATCCAGTCGTTAATTGTCCGCCTGAACTCCTACTGTTCCCGGAAGTGTGTACACAGCAGGTACAACAACATTTGAGGGAGCAAGCTGACCGCCGGCTAAGAAGGGTTCGGACAAGAAAGTTTCACAGGCCATTAAGAGTAGGCGAAACAGTATTGATCCGCAGACCAGCCATTTACGACCCTGAAAGGAAGTACTATGCGAAATTTGCGCCATTATACATCGGCCCGTATCGCATTATTCAAGACATGCAAAATAATGCATACAAAATTAGAAGCCTAGACGGGGAAAATGAGATGATAATGAATGCATCAAACCTCAAAGTATATAGATCAGCTCCAGGAGCAGCTCAGGTGAATCTCTTGGAGAAACAAAGGAGCTCAAATGCACGAGAAGACCCAGGTCCCGGCACGGAAGCAGAAGATGAAGATGATGACCCGTGTACCGAAGCAGAAGAAGAAGAAGATGAAGATGATGACCAGGAAACCCCATCAACGAACACAGAACACAACGCTTACTTCGAAGTTGAAACAGATCAACCAACGGAAGGAAATTGTCCGGAGTGCGAGTAGAAGTCAGCGGAGATACTGGCGATCATGGAGCAAATCGCAGGTGACCTCGAGAAAGAAAACAGAAAATTAGAGGAAGAAATCAAAGGAAAGCTCAGGCATAAACAAACGTATACTTCGTAGTCAGAGGCATACATTCACTTACGGCTGCAAGTATGTTTGAACCATAACTTGAAATGAGAGAAATCTTCCACTGTCGCGTAAGATTTCTAACGCCGTAAGGGGGCATTGCACCCATAAGCGAATGTGCATAAGTAATGCATATTCTAAATATTTAATAATTCACATATTGGAATACAGCAGTAGGCTGGGAAAAGATTGCAGTCTAACAAAGCAACTGCCAGGCGCCGTTCAGACGGGAAGGTATATCCACAGAAAACGTCTTAAAGCACGGACAGGAAGTAGCTAGCCTAAGTGGCACCTCCAATCATGTTTTATGATGCCGACAGGAAGCGAAACTTTCAATCCAGTTCCCACGGAAATCCACGCGTTGGAATTTGACCTACTTAGATGTGCGAGTGAGACACGTATAATTCACATCACCCATTAGCAGAAAATGGAAGAACCCAAACTACCACGAGCGCGAACGTCTCAGCCAATCACAAAATTGCAAATTTAAATGTTTTGTCATAGCGGGAATCTACAGCCAGTATTTCGCGATTTGGAGCCCGGAGTAGTTGTGGAAAATGGTGTCCTGACTTCCTAACAATATTTGAGGATTTATCAGTGCAAATGTGTGATTAATTAGTGGTTAATTAAGAAATTGTTAACTTTATATGGAAGGGTGGTATCGCCCAGAAAGCGAACCGTCATGGCGGGAAGACGCCATCCTCTGACAGAAAATAGAGCCAGTAACGCGCGACGTCGTAGAAATTAACCTGTGATCGTTTCTCCTAACGCAATGTAACACATAAGTCGGACCGAAATTAGGAATATTTTGAGTGCATTTCCTAAAGTTCTAACCTACGGACACCTGTTAAATCTGTCCCAAGTGCAGAATTATTACGCCACATCCCTTCCACGGAACTATTTTCGAAGTGGGGGAGGACTGTTTACAAAACGGAGACACCAAGTGTGGTGAACTGCAGTCTCTACATTCAGTCTTGAGTCGTCAGTCGTCTTCAGTCTCGCGGTGAATCTCATATCAGTCTTCAGTCTCTACATTCAGTCTTGAGTCGTCAGTCGTCTTCAGTCTAGCGGTGAATCTCAGCAGTCTTCAGTCTCTACATTCAGTCTCGTGGTAAACTTCAGTCTTGTAGAAGATCGGTAGTCTTGCAGGAAATCTCAGTTATGTAGTGAATCGCAGTCCTGTGAGAATTCGCAGCCTTATAAGAATCTTCAGGGTCTCATACAGTAGTTGACATTCTAGTGAGTACTGGATTTATTTGTGTGAGTAGTAATACCTTAGCCAAAATGAACACTTTGATAAACTTTATTTCAACTTTAAATTATGCAGAACACTTGCCATGAATGAACTTAAAGTGCTAGGACCGAGGTGAACATTGAATCTTGTAGTAACTCGTAGCTGCACAACATCTTCACTATTTCACATATAGTTTGCATTTTTCGTGGAAAAGTCAAAATGGAGAACGATTATTATAAAATTTTCCACATCATTGGGAACATCACATGTAATTTTTCCACACTCCCATAGAACTCTTATTGTAAGTGAGATATTCGGGAGCAGAAATGGTCCAGCCAGTACAGGGGAAAAACTGTGTTTTCATAATTAGAACCGTACTAAGACCTTGAGTTCAGTATCTTGGTCGGGGAAGGTGAATAACCGCTAATCCTGTACACAAACAATTTGAGAGGGGTGAGAGAGAGAGAGCTTCGGCAGGCAGGTAGCAGGGTCCAGACTTTCGACTTCACGTCAGGTGATCAATGCAGTGTCATTGAGTATTCTTCGTAGGAGTGTTAATGCGAGTGTTAATAAATATGGACGTGTGTAACGATAGTGTTATAATGCATCAAGTTTGCGTGTGTCACCTCTTGGATAACATCAGCCTGAAGATGACGTGCTAAATGCAACATGACGGAATCCGGAGGATGATCTGACCTGCCTCCAGCACCAACTAAGATAATGAGCATAATATAATTATGTAAACATCTAGGGCTCTGAACAAATCGATGATCAACAATGTAGTTTAGAAATTTTAAATAGGATTGTAAATAATTCACGGATCGGATAGTAATTGTAAACTTATAATAATAATAATAATAATAATAATAATAATATAATAATAATAATATAAATAAGTGTTAGCGTGTGTTATTTGCGCAGTTTCTTTTAATGTAAGTCATTTTGACATGTGTGAATTCTATTTTACTAAGAAATTTACATACGGTGTAGTGCAGATTTTTATGTGATGAGAATAATATAGTTGTGGTAATGAGCGGTATTTTTGTTGACGCTTTGATTTTTGTGGATGCCGCCATGTCAGTTTTAAATGTTTATTTTGCTATTTGCGCATTCAGTTTGTTATTTCACGCCCTGTAATCATTATGCAGATGACCGTTTCCGGTAGCTCTCATACTTTATATTTCGCAACGTTGGTTGATACGCGAGAGTTAATTTCTTTATGTAACATGGTTACGCATTTTGATAGCCGTGGTTTTTGAGAGGCAATCTCATTATTACACTTAATTAATTAGTGACAGGAAGCCATTGATAAGTTAGCTCTGATATTACATAATATGCGGAAAGATGGATAATCACGATAACGAGCAAAGTACTAGCAATATCCCTGAGGTTTTATGTTCAGAAATGGAAAATATAATATTTGGACCATATTATTGGTATGTCGTATAAATGGATGTGTGAACGACACAGCTAAGTTGCCCGCCGGATACGAGCGAGGCCGTATCATGAGTTACTACGTCGAGAATATTGACGACTAAATAGAATTGAGAGATGAATAATTTAACCGAGAGTGTTAAATATATGACGACATGTGTTATGATTGTAGGCGGAAAGCCTGTATTGCTTCAGATAATTTCCAGGGAAATAAATGCTCGGAAGTATGCCATTAATAGTCCGAGGTAAATTGTGAGCAGAGCGACTGATCAATGCGTGTTTGGACAGTCAAGTAATTAATTAAAGTAGTTTTAAAACGTCCGGACTATCACAGTGGGTGAATACGATTTAATAAAATAAAGGAGTGGTGGTATCACTCAGATATTCAGTTCAATTAATTTTCTTGTTTTCAGCCACGAGCAATTTAAATATGTGGCAAAGGTTTTATAAGGGATAAAATACCATTTTCATTTATTTATTTATTTATTTATTTATTTATTGCCTTGTTTTATATGGCGGGACTCAGGCTATGAAGCCTGCTATTCTGTCCGACCATACATACACCTACATGAAGAGTTAAATATACACTAAATTATCTACAGTTTAATATCTTAAGGTAGCAATTAAATGTTTTAATTAATCTAAAACTTAACTATGATCTAATCCTACTATGTTATAAGAAATCATTATTATTTATTAACCAGGTTTGACAGAGTTTCTTAAAGCGGAGGTGGTTTGACACGCTCCTAATTTCAGCAGGTAGGGAATTCCAAATTCGGCTGGCGGCGACTATAAATGATCTACTGTAGCCAGTTGAGCGGTGAATGGGAATGCTTAGTACTGCGGTGGATGATGATCTGGTAGGAATACTAGAAGGTGATGCTAGGTAATGGAATTGTGTGGCAAGGTATTCAGGTGTGTTAAGGTTCAGTATACGATGTAACAGGGAAAGAGTGTGTAAATTTCGTCGCTCTCTTAAGCGTAGCCATGAAAGCCTAGCAAATGCGGGAGAAATATGGCTAAACCTTGGTATATCTGAAATAAATCGAACGCATGCGTTATGTGCCTTTTGGAGCTTGATGGAAAGTGAGGCATTCAGGTTACTGTATACTACGTCACAGTAGTCGAATATTGGCATTACCATATTTTGGATAAGCAGTTTTCTTACATTTTGGGGGAGTAAATCTCTGAGTTTTTTAAGGGAATGTAAGGAATAAAACACTCGCTGACATATACCTGTTACATGATCGTTCCAACTAAGGTTTTTATCCATTATCGTCCCTAAGTTTTTAACTGTGTCTTTGAATTGTAACTGAGTGCCTCTTAATGTTGCTGAGTGGGTATGGATGTCTGTAAGTCGTGCGTGGGTTTTTTGGGTAGCTAAAAGAATACACTGTGATTTTTGGGCATTGATCTTTAGTGCATGGTCATCGGTCCACCTACATATTCTTCCTAGGTCGTCGTTCATATTATTTATTGCAGTCGGTAAGTCACGAGGGTGTGCATGTGTATATATCTCTATGTCGTCTGCGTACACATGATATTGACAATGTTTAATTCATGGTTGTGTTAATTTTCCTTTTTCATTTATTATTACACATGGTTAGTGTATTCCTGGTATTACTTTAGAGTTGGGTGTTTCCCAATTGAATTTAAACATGGATTATATATTTGACAGACACTTTTCCGTCAATGTCAATTGGATGAATTAATAATTTAATTAATTAATTACTGGATTGATTGTGGGATGACATTTTCTAGGTATTTTAAAATCATTCATTCAAATGAGACTGTATTTCTGACCAGTGTTTAAATGTGGTCATGTCATCGTCATGGAGACAGTAGTTCGATGTAATCCTGAACACTAAATTTAATCGACATTCAGTCACAAATTTTATCAAGACAGATAATTATTTATTTGTTATGCAGATCTTTTATTTGTCTTAAAATTTAATTTCATTTCACATTATTTCATTTACTCCGTTTTACTTTCAATTTTACACTTTGCATTTTGTTTAGTAAACCATTTTATTTATTTAAATTTTAATTCAGTCTTTGGGTACCGTCATTTAATAGTTTAGTTTACCCCATCTTTCATTTCCTCACCCCCTGATCGACGTGTGGCCCAGTAATCCGAGGGATATACGGACGCACCACGCTTGAGGAAGAAGAGTCTACATGCAGCGGTAGGTATTTTGATAAATGGCATTATTTACAGGAGCAGCCGGCGCACATTTCAAGAAAGAAGATCACCGCGTTTTGCGTGCCTTTACAAGGTCACAGGGGCCGGGGTGAGGGGTGAAAGCGTGGCGCCCACCTTTGGGGCCAGATTTGCTTATCCCCGGGACTTTGAACTTTATATTTAATTTATTTTTGTACGCAGACTGACAGCCATGAACATGTGTTTACTAATTATTGATAAATATCAATGCTGTTATAGTACTGTTTGACAGGTAGTGGTAGTAATTATAACTAACATGTTTTGTATAATTTTATCCAAATTTTGGATAAAAATATTTTTGTTGTTGGTGATTACAATGTCTTACATGTGTCGGAAGTAGTGTTGGGGAATCTGAAGGCCTCCGTCGTCTCTCTCAATACACAAATATGTCGATCAGCCAGGAGCAATGGGACAGGCTGATACAAACAATCAGTGAATTAAGTGTAACCGCTAATGAACTTAAAACAAGTCAAGACGAGTTGAAATCTAGTCAGGCCGAACTGTCAACTAAAATAGAAACTAGCCAGACAGAATTAGCTACTGAACTGAAAACCACACAGAGCGAACTAAAGTCCAGTCAGGCTGAATTAGCGGCTAAGATTGAAAGTAGCCAAGCCGAACTTGTAACTAGCCAAACCGAACTTGCAAATAGGGTAGAGGCGATACAGGAACAGGTCACAGTAGAATTTCAACAATGTGAAGAGAAATTTGAGCAGAAATTTATTAAAAGCCAAGTCGAATTAAAGAAAGAACTACAGGCAAACCAGGACAAACTTATGCAAGCATGTAACGCAACCAGGCAGGAGACAATGGACGAAATAAAAAAATTAGCGGATGTGCAGTCGAAAATACAGGAACAGCTAGACAGCAACAGCGCGACTTTTAAAGAAAGTATGAGGGAAACCAGGGTTATGATACAAGACCAGGGAAAAGATTTAGCTAAAGTTATCATACTTTTGGAGGAACGTATAGATGAAATTGAGGACGGAACCAAGAAAGAGGTAAATAAGGTATACGTGCAGGTTGAAGAAACTCATGAGCAAATGAGTAATGAAATTTCAACTCTAAAGTCAGAAACCCAGGACATCACGAAGAAATTAACGGAACTATCGGAGAAATATCAGAGACTGAAAACGAAATCACACTTAATGAACAGTCGATTAGGCAAGAATTTAATGAGGTCATTGATAGCAAAATTCAGGTAATTAAGACGCAAGGCGAAAACCTGTCAACTTTAGTCAAGCTACTCGTAGACAAACAGACTACCGAGCAGCAGGCAGAAGCGAAAACAAAGGGGGAGCCGCAAAGTAAACAAACCGCTGGGAGTGAGTCAGTGACACAGGTAGTCGACTTCGAGAAAACAATTCCGGATAACTCTCAGAGGAACGAAGCTGCCACCCAAATAATAAATATCGTACGAACAAGTGACGATCAACCTAAGAAATTTAGTGGGACGTCACAACTTACCCCGAAGGTTTATTTGAGTGAAATAAAACAGTATTTTCAAGATCTGAAAGTACCGGAAGAAAATAAACTACGTATTGTAGAAAAATACTTAGAGGGACAGGCAAATATATGGTACTATGGGTTCGTGGACTCATTTAAAACTTTCGATGATTTTGAGAAAGCTTTCCTCGAAAGGTACTGGTCTTTGTCAGCGCAACAAGCACTTCGAATGGACTTGTATACGCGCAAGTACATGTCTACGCAGCCCACACGTTACGGAGATTTTTACCTAACTCAATTGGTGAAGCTGCGCCAATTAGATTCTCCTGTATCTGTCGCGGAGATAGTTCAGACCATAATTAAGCAATTCCCACCAGACGTGCAGCGAATGCTAATTGCGGCAAGAGTAGAAGATCCAGCTCAAGTGGAGGCGATCTTAAGGGAGTTAGATGCCACATCGACAAACAATATCCCACAAAGAACGAATAGACAAACACAAGAGCATAGAGCTTACCTAGCGAATGCCACGAATGACAATACACGGGGCAACGCGCAGGTAAACAACTCAAATTCAGGTGCTATACCGCGGCGAGATACAAACCCGAGACGCCAGGAGAACGAGACTGAAAATACTTGGTACCGGCGACCTAGCTACCATATCAAGATAGGCAACCGTACCAAAGAAGGTATCCATCCCGAGACAGAAGGAGATGGGACAACAGAGGAAGGAATAGACCGTATTATCGTAATGTGGAAAGAAGATGGGACGACAGGAGAAATTATAAACGGGACAGGAACTCAGACCCAAGATACCAAGAGGGGCGCAGATACATTAATAATTTAAACAATAAACACCAGCGTGACCTATGGAAACAGGCAATTGAATCTCAGGACATGAACCCAGACATTGTGGGTGCTGAAAGTCTCGAGCTTCAGCAGGCCAGAAGAAGAGGAAATGAGGACAGCAGGCCGTTAAACCCATACGCACCAACTTACGAGGGGACTGGTGCTAAAAAAACTTCAAATTAACAGCTCCATCGGACAATGATACAACCGCACAGCCAGATATCGAAAATGAAGAGTGGGAAGTAGCACAAGTAGATTCCTGGATAGCACAGCCTGAAGACTTATTAAATGACGCAATAAAGCAGGAGAGACCGCAAATTCTACCTCTCCCTGTTATAAAAATCAAAATTTATGGAACGAATGTTTTAGGATTGTTAGACACAGGCGCTAGTATTAGCATCATTTCGAAGACTTTATTTAGCGACTTGAAAGAGAAAATGAGCTTACCTGAGATTCCGGTCTCAACTGTTAAGATAAAAGGGATCGTGCCAGACAAGGTGACTACCTGTAAGTCGCAGACATACCTGGAGATGACAATAGGAAACTCAACCTACAGTCATACGTTTATTATCATGTCTAGAGTTAATTACAATATAATTCTCGGAGCCGATTTTATTAGGGAAACGCATGCCGTCATTGACCTTGCAGGGAACGTTGTGAAATTCCGAAGAAATGGAGGTCATGATAGGGTGGAAATAAATCCCGAAACCGATGAAGAAGGCGAAGCGAATGACAGTACCGACGGTGAGTTCCACGACACTTTCGGAACCGAGCATGCTGAGGAAGAAATCAATATTTTGGACCACGAAGGGATTTTTACAGATATTTTTCTGGCAGATACTATTGAGGACATAGAAAAATTAATCAACGACAAGGTTGCAGAATTTAATGGAACGATACAACAGAAAGATAAATTAAGAGCTTTTTTAATTGAACATCAGGCCGTATTTGATTCTAAAGTCGGCCTAATACCAAATTTCACGTACGCTTTCTATGTTTTGGACTGGGAACCATATAAACGAAAGCCGTATCCAGTGCCAGAAAAATAACACGAGGAGGTAAAACAAATAATTAAAGAAATGGAGGAAAACGGCATAATTTCGAAGCGACCCACTCCGCACGTAAACAGGCTTGTTGTCGTAAAGAAAGCCGATAATTCCCTGAGGCTGTGTTTGGACGCGCGTCAATTAAACTCCAAATTAATACCAAAAACGATCAAGCCATGCCTATTAAGGACGCGATTCGCCGATTTAAAGATATGGAAGTTTTTACAGGTGTAGACCTAACCAGTTCATTTCACCATATCCTTCTGCATGACAAATCAAAATTGTTAACAGGGTTCATGTTTGATCAACAGACCTATGTCTTCGAACGCCTCCCATTTGGGACCCGAAATTCAAGTAGTGCTTTGATACGAGCGCTTGACAGAAATCTAACTGACGAAGTCAAAGCAGTTACCACTTTGTATGTAGATGACATGATCGTAGCGACTAAAACCTTTGAAGAAAACCTCCAAAATTTAGGTAAATTATTCAAGAACCTCATAGAAACCGGATTCAAAGTAAACATCAAAAAGTCACACTTCTGTCAGCCGGAAATCCTATTCTTAGGACACATAATAGACGGCAAAGGAATCCGGCCAATCCCAGTAAAGCTAGAAGCAATAAGCAATTTTCCTAGGCCTACCAAGGTGAAACACGTTCGCCAATTCCTTGGTATGTGTCAATTCTTTATGGAACATTGTAAAAACTTTACAGAAGTAGTTGCGCCACTGCAAGACCTGCTGCGTAAAAACAACAGATGGAAATGGACGCAGGAAGCAGTGACAGCGTTCAGAAATACCAAAGAATTGTTGGCCAGGAGTATAAAATTAGCATATCCTGACTTCAACAAATCATTTATCCTCCAGACGGACGCATCTAAAATAGGCATAGGTGCAGTCTTATTTCAAGAACAAGACAATGAATGTAAGACCAAAGATTATTTAGGCTTTTATAGTAGAAAACTCAGGTCACACGAACGAAATTATACAACTACTGAATTAGAAATGCTAGCCATAGTCCAAGCCTTACAGCACTGGCGAAAAGTTATTTACGGATTTCCAGTCATCATAAGGACCGACCACAAAGCTTTAACGTTTATGTTAAAGTCAGCTGTCTCATCTGACCGAATTACCAGGTGGTCATTGTTCGTACAACAATTTAATTTCACCATTGAACACTGTGCAGGCATGGCGAATATCCTAGCCGATGCCTTAAGTAGGAACCCGAATAAACAGGAAGAGCAGGTAAATGATGTTGACTTGACACAGGAAGAGCAGGAAAATTATGTTGACTTGACACAGGAAGAGCAGGTAAATTATGTTGACTTGACACAGGAAGACAGAAATGTACTGCTACGACTGAGCCAATTGCCAACATTCCAGCAGGCTGACGCAACCTTACAGCCGGTTATCCAATATTTCCAGGAGCGATTCAGCAAGGGGACCCTCGTTATAACCAAATTCATAAGGCAGCAGAAGAATACAGGTTGTTAAATAATCAACTGTTAAAGTACGCAGATAAGGACCATACGAAATTAAAGATCGTAGTCCCGAAAGAATTACAGAATGAGTTAATTTGGCATGTGCACCGTGTTATTGGACACGGAGGTATCGATAAAACCGTCGCCATAATTCAGGAAACATTTACGTGGAAAGACCCCAGGAAAACTGGCAGGGATACTATAATTACATGCGACACTTGCCAGCGTGTGAAGGCAAACTCATACCTCGTCAAGCAGAAGCCAATCCCTATTTTACCGTCAAAAACCCGTGAGTTATTCGCAATGGACATTTATGGAAAAATCCCGAAATCGCGGAGAGGCAATCAGTACATACTAGTTACCATGGATGTATTTTCAAAATTTACGAACCTTTCTCCAATGCAAAAGGCCAATACTAGGTCAATTTTAAGATGCCTTAATAGGGTAATAATTCCGGCTATAGGAAAACCGGAGAAATTATTAACAGATCACGGAACGCAGTTTACCTCCGCATAGTTCAAGACAGGTCTGCAGCAGCTAGGGATACAACATGTTCTAAGTTCAACACGTCACCCAGAGTCGAACCCGGCGGAAAGAGTAATGAAAGTCATCGCAAAATTCAGTAGAATCTATATCCCAGAACAGCATTGGCGATGGGTAGATATTCGCCCATTAATCACTGACTGCATAAATAATACTGTCCATGAAGCAACAGTAAAAATTCCGGCCGTAGTACACAATAACTTACAACCGGCTAGACCTTGGCATCCAGTCGTTAATTGTCCGCCTGAACTCCTACTGTTCCCGGAAGTGTGTACACAGCAGGTACAACAACATTTGAGGGAGCAAGCTGACCGCCGGCTAAGAAGGGTTCGGACAAGAAAGTTTCACAGGCCATTAAGAGTAGGCGAAACAGTATTGATCCGCAGACCAGCCATTTACGACCCTGAAAGGAAGTACTATGCGAAATTTGCGCCATTATACATCGGCCCGTATCGCATTATTCAAGACATGCAAAATAATGCATACAAAATTAGAAGCCTAGACGGGGAAAATGAGATGATAATGAATGCATCAAACCTCAAAGTATATAGATCAGCTCCAGGAGCAGCTCAGGTGAATCTCTTGGAGAAACAAAGGAGCTCAAATGCACGAGAAGACCCAGGTCCCGGCACGGAAGCAGAAGATGAAGATGATGACCCGTGTACCGAAGCAGAAGAAGAAGAAGATGAAGATGATGACCAGGAAACCCCATCAACGAACACAGAACACAACGCTTACTTCGAAGTTGAAACAGATCAACCAACGGAAGGAAATTGTCCGGAGTGCGAGTAGAAGTCAGCGGAGATACTGGCGATCATGGAGCAAATCGCAGGTGACCTCGAGAAAGAAAACAGAAAATTAGAGGAAGAAATCAAAGGAAAGCTCAGGCATAAACAAACGTATACTTCGTAGTCAGAGGCATACATTCACTTACGGCTGCAAGTATGTTTGAACCATAACTTGAAATGAGAGAAATCTTCCACTGTCGCGTAAGATTTCTAACGCCGTAAGGGGGCATTGCACCCATAAGCGAATGTGCATAAGTAATGCATATTCTAAATATTTAATAATTCACATATTGGAATACAGCAGTAGGCTGGGAAAAGATTGCAGTCTAACAAAGCAACTGCCAGGCGCCGTTCAGACGGGAAGGTATATCCACAGAAAACGTCTTAAAGCACGGACAGGAAGTAGCTAGCCTAAGTGGCACCTCCAATCATGTTTTATGATGCCGACAGGAAGCGAAACTTTCAATCCAGTTCCCACGGAAATCCACGCGTTGGAATTTGACCTACTTAGATGTGCGAGTGAGACACGTATAATTCACATCACCCATTAGCAGAAAATGGAAGAACCCAAACTACCACGAGCGCGAACGTCTCAGCCAATCACAAAATTGCAAATTTAAATGTTTTGTCATAGCGGGAATCTACAGCCAGTATTTCGCGATTTGGAGCCCGGAGTAGTTGTGGAAAATGGTGTCCTGACTTCCTAACAATATTTGAGGATTTATCAGTGCAAATGTGTGATTAATTAGTGGTTAATTAAGAAATTGTTAACTTTATATGGAAGGGTGGTATCGCCCAGGAAGCGAACCGTCATGGCGGGAAGACGCCATCCTCTGACAGAAAATAGAGCCAGTAACGCGCGACGTCGTAGAAATTAACCTGTGATCGTTTCTCCTAACGCAATGTAACACATAAGTCGGACCGAAATTAGGAATATTTTGAGTGCATTTCCTAAAGTTCTAACCTACGGACACCTGTTAAATCTGTCCCAAGTGCAGAATTATTACGCCACATCCCTTCCACGGAACTATTTTCGAAGTGGGGGAGGACTGTTTACAAAACGGAGACACCAAGTGTGGTGAACTGCAGTCTCTACATTCAGTCTTGAGTCGTCAGTCGTCTTCAGTCTCGCGGTGAATCTCATATCAGTCTTCAGTCTCTACATTCAGTCTTGAGTCGTCAGTCGTCTTCAGTCTAGCGGTGAATCTCAGCAGTCTTCAGTCTCTACATTCAGTCTCGTGGTAAACTTCAGTCTTGTAGAAGATCGGTAGTCTTGCAGGAAATCTCAGTTATGTAGTGAATCGCAGTCCTGTGAGAATTCGCAGCCTTATAAGAATCTTCAGGGTCTCATACAGTAGTTGACATTCTAGTGAGTACTGGATTTATTTGTGTGAGTAGTAATACCTTAGCCAAAATGAACACTTTGATAAACTTTATTTCAACTTTAAATTATGCAGAACACTTGCCATGAATGAACTTAAAGTGCTAGGACCGAGGTGAACATTGAATCTTGTAGTAACTCGTAGCTGCACAACATCTTCACTATTTCACATATAGTTTGCATTTTTCGTGGAAAAGTCAAAATGGAGAACGATTATTATAAAATTTTCCACATCATTGGGAACATCACATGTAATTTTTCCACACTCCCATAGAACTCTTATTGTAAGTGAGATATTCGGGAGCAGAAATGGTCCAGCCAGTACAGGGGAAAAACTGTGTTTTCATAATTAGAACCGTACTAAGACCTTGAGTTCAGTATCTTGGTCGGGGAAGGTGAATAACCGCTAATCCTGTACACAAACAATTTGAGAGGGGTGAGAGAGAGAGAGCTTCGGCAGGCAGGTAGCAGGGTCCAGACTTTCGACTTCACGTCAGGTGATCAATGCAGTGTCATTGAGTATTCTTCGTAGGAGTGTTAATGCGAGTGTTAATAAATATGGACGTGTGTAACGATAGTGTTATAATGCATCAAGTTTGCGTGTGTCACCTCTTGGATAACATCAGCCTGAAGATGACGTGCTAAATGCAACATGACGGAATCCGGAGGATGATCTGACCTGCCTCCAGCACCAACTAAGATAATGAGCATAATATAATTATGTAAACATCTAGGGCTCTGAACAAATCGATGATCAACAATGTAGTTTAGAAATTTTAAATAGGATTGTAAATAATTCACGGATCGGATAGTAATTGTAAACTTATAATAATAATAATAATAATAATAATAATAATAATATAATAATAATAATATAAATAAGTGTTAGCGTGTGTTATTTGCGCAGTTTCTTTTAATGTAAGTCATTTTGACATGTGTGAATTCTATTTTACTAAGAAATTTACATACGGTGTAGTGCAGATTTTTATGTGATGAGAATAATATAGTTGTGGTAATGAGCGGTATTTTTGTTGACGCTTTGATTTTTGTGGATGCCGCCATGTCAGTTTTAAATGTTTATTTTGCTATTTGCGCATTCAGTTTGTTATTTCACGCCCTGTAATCATTATGCAGATGACCGTTTCCGGTAGCTCTCATACTTTATATTTCGCAACGTTGGTTGATACGCGAGAGTTAATTTCTTTATGTAACATGGTTACGCATTTTGATAGCCGTGGTTTTTGAGAGGCAATCTCATTATTACACTTAATTAATTAGTGACAGGAAGCCATTGATAAGTTAGCTCTGATATTACATAATATGCGGAAAGATGGATAATCACGATAACGAGCAAAGTACTAGCAATATCCCTGAGGTTTTATGTTCAGAAATGGAAAATATAATATTTGGACCATATTATTGGTATGTCGTATAAATGGATGTGTGAACGACACAGTTAAGTTGCCCGCCGGATACGAGCGAGGCCGTATCATGAGTTACTACGTCGAGAATATTGACGACTAAATAGAATTGAGAGATGAATAATTTAACCGAGAGTGTTAAATATATGACGACATGTGTTATGATTGTAGGCGGAAAGCCTGTATTGCTTCAGATAATTTCCAGGGAAATAAATGCTCGGAAGTATGCCATTAATAGTCCGAGGTAAATTGTGAGCAGAGCGACTGATCAATGCGTGTTTGGACAGTCAAGTATAATTATTGATGACATGTAATACCAATAATTATTGTCCATAAAGATTTGAATAAGGTCATGTCCAGACATTTTAGTCTGAGGTTAGAAGATTGCCATCAAATTCACGTATTTATTTGCTACTTGAATCAGGGTAATATTTTATGTTTCTACATTGCGCATTTATATTTTATTTTAATTTTATTAGGCAGCGATCTTTTGGGATCTAGATTTTTTATTGATACCATTTTCTTTGGATACATTTTTGTCACCGTATTATTCTAGATCTGATACGTGAATAGTGTCTGATTTAATGTGTGTAAATAGAATAGTATAGGCGTAGTTAGATTATTTTAATTTCTGTATTTCTTAGTAGCAGTGTTTCTCCATTGACCTGCCCATTTGTGTAAATAAGATTTCATGTGTTAGGGTAAGAGATCATCGATTAGTTCATAGTCAAAATTATAGTAGTGGTATGCTCATACCAGGAAAGAGTTTGTAACCACCAAGTCTTAAAATCCACTACATTTCAGTTAAGAAAATGAAGCGATCTTTAACAAACAGTTGTATCATAAGTGCCGCAAATGAATTATTTAAATGAGATGGGATCTGCCTCCATCTAGTGGTGGTACCACAAGTATGAATTCGCAATGAAAATGCAGGTAGCGGCAAACTAATAAGAATTAATAATGTAAAGGGATCGCTTTCATTTCAGATGTAAACCTGAGGCACTTGGCCTAATTAATTAAAGTAGTTTTAAAACGTCCGGACTATCACAGTGGGTGAATACGATTTAATAAAATAAAGGAGTGGTGGTATCACTCAGATATTCAGTTCAATTAATTTTCTTGTTTTCAGCCACGAGCAATTTAAATATGTGGCAAAAGTTTTGTAAGGGATAAAATACCATTTTCATGGTTGTGTTAATTTTCCTTTTTCATTTATTATTACACATGGTTAGTGTATTCCTGGTATTACTTTAGAGTTGGGTGTTTCCCAATTGAATTTAAACATGGATTATATATTTGACAGACACTTTTCCGTCAATGTCAATTGGATGAATTAGTAATTTAAATAATTAATTACTGGATTGATTGTGGGATGACATTTTCTAGGTATTTTAAAATCATTCATTCAAATGAGACTGTATTTCTGACCAGTGTTTAAATGTGGTCATGTCATCGTCATGGAGACAGTAGTTCGATGTAATCCTGAACACTAAATTTAATCGACATTCAGTCACAAATTTTATCAAGGCAGATAATTATTTATTGTTATGCAGATCTTTTATTTGCCTTAAAATTCAATTTCATTTCACATTATTTCATTTACTCCGTTTTACTTTCAATTGTACACTTTGCATTTTGTTTAATAAACCATTTTATTTATTTAAATTTTAATTCAGTCTTTGGGTACCGTCATTTAATAGTTTAATTTACCCAATCTTTCATTTCCTCACCCCCTGATCGACGTGTGGCCCAGTAATCCGAGGGATATACGGACGCACCACGCTTGAGGAAGAAGAGTCTACATGCAGCGGTAGGTATTTTGATAAATGGCATTATTTACAGGAGCAGCCGGCGCACATTCCAAGAAAGATCACCGCGTTTTGCGTGCCTTTACAACGGCACATTAGAGAATGATGATGATGGGGCTTGTGCTACGTGCATGGGTGTCACTGGCAGAACTGAATAATGTTGATTTTCAGATTGCAGTCCACTACAAATCTTTCGGTAAAATACAGAATAGGAACAATACAATCAAGCTCAACAATTTTACAGTGAACTGTATATCCGGATTAAAAAAAAGAAAAGTCTAACTTCTGATGCTTCTGAGGAAATAGTTCAACAGGTCTGTTGGTCTTACCATTTATGTCTCTGAAAGTTTATTTAGTTTATTGCCAGTTTCTTTTTATTAGTGTAAACATTCAATGGCGGCCTTTTCTAACCCACAGTAACCACCCCCACCCTGGCTGCGCCACTGGTGGTAGTAGAGCGGCCCTTCTCCAGGGACGTGGGGGCTTGTCCTTGTGCTCAGGGATACCCATGCTGGATTGACCGCGGTGTAGAGTCAGATTAACAAGGTGTCCCCTCAGTCGACTCAGATGTATCTGTGTTCTTTTTCCTTCATACCTCTCTCTACCTCCCTATCTTACCTTTCTTAAATTAGTGGTATATTATTTTATTTATTTTTATTTATTTATTTGTTTATTTGCAAAGCACAAGATACAGCTTCACTGAGCGCTTTGCTCTTGTACTGTCAAGAGACTAATTAACAAATCTAAACTTTCACAATAAAATATAACAAACGTAACATATTGCTGTCCGTTGTACTTTCCACATTGAGCCACAGCTCCTTTTTTTTGTTATTTGCTTTACGTCGCACCAACACAGATAGGTCTTATGGCGACGATGGGATAGGATAGGTCTAGGAATTGGAAGGAAGCGGCCTTGGCTTTAATTAAGGTACAGCCCCGGCATTTGCCTGGCGTGAAAATGGGAAACCACGGAAAACCATCTTCAGGACTGCCGACAGTGGGGCTCGAACCCACTATCTCCTGATTACTGGATATTGGCCGCACTTAAGCGACTGCAGCTATCGAGCTCGGTACAGCTCCCTTTTATGCCGTCTTCTGGACTCGCCACTTTCTCTGATTGGTCGTAGGAACTTTCTCAGGATTTTTCATTCTGAGGCTTGTGACTTTTCCATGAGGCTCTTCGTATTCAATGCAAGGTATTTTGCTGCACACAGGGCCTCTGATTGTTGCCTAACCTCGGCGTTGATGGACACTGATCTTTTGTTGCAGATATTTCTAGTTAATTTGTATGTCATTTCTACCTTGTTGATCCTAGATGCGATGATTCTTCCTCGGAGTTGTTAGATACTATCGACTCGTTTAAGCACTTAAGCATTCCTGCTCGTTTAATTTTCCCCTATTCTACAATGAAGCTTGTAGCAGCTGGCTTGATATTGGTTATTAAGTCCGTTCTTTCAAAGGGGATCTGCAGGCTGAACTTTGCTTCTTGAGATTTAAGGTGGTTGATTTGTTTTGTAGCTGCGTCTGGGGAATCAGAGAATATTGCAAGATCATCTGTAAAAGCTAGGGAATCCATCGTCATCATCATCATCATTCATCTCACTCCTTGGTTGAGCGTAGTGGTCTTCGATTCAGAGGGTCCCGATTTTGATTCCCGGCCCCACCAGAGATCTCAACGGCGTATGGTTATTTCCTGTGAATCGGGGACTTGGTGTTTCTGTTCGTCTTAACGTCCATATGCACAACACATGACATGACTAACTACCACAGAAACTCGTACTAAAAATGCATCTTCTCAAATAGGATTAGAATGAGGAAGGACATCCAGCCGTAAATTGTGAGGAACGACAGATAGAAGACGAAGATTAACAATATTCTTCTTCTGAAATGTGGTGTTGGCGAAGAAAGTTAGACATACCTTGTGTGGCTTCAATTGGTCACAAATACACTGACTGACAGAGCAAATGCAACACCAAGAAGGAGTGGTCAGAACGTTATGCCAATTGCAGGGTAGACTGACGTCACTGAGGTATGCTCATGATGTGAAATGCGCCGCTGTGCTGCGCACGTAGCGAACGATAAATGGGACACGGCGTTGGCGAATGGCCCACTTCGTACCGTGATTTCTCAGCCAACAGTCATTGTAGAACGTGTTGTCGTGTGCCACAGGACACGTGTATAGCTAAGAATGCCAGGCCGCCGTCAACGGAGGCATTTCCAGCAGACAGACGACTTTACGAGGGGTATGGTGATCGGGCTGAGAAGGGCAGGTTGGTCGCTTCGTCAAATCGCAGCCGATACCCATAGGGATGTGTCCACGGTGCAGCGCCTGTGGCGAAGATGGTTGGCGCAGGGACATGTGGCACGTGCGAGGGGTCCAGGCGCAGCCCGAATGACGTCAGCACGCGAGGATCGCCGCATCCGCCGCAAAGCGGTGGCAGCCCCGCACGCTACGTCAACCGCCATTCTTCAGCATGTGCAAGACACCCTGGCTGTTCAAATATCGACCAGAACAATTTCCCGTCGATTGGTTGAAGGAGGCCTGCACTCCCGGCTTCCGCTCAGAAGACTACCATTGACTCCACAGCATAGACGTGCACGCCTGGCATGGTGCCGGGCTAGAGCGACTTGGATGAGGGAATGGCGGAACGTCGTGTTCTCCGATGAGTCACGCTTCTGTTCTGTCAGTGATAGTCACCGCAGACGAGTGTGGCGTCGGCGTGGAGAAAGGTCAACGCGGCATCATGGTTTGGGGCGCTATTGCGTATGATTCCACGTCACCTCTAGTGCGTATTCAAGGCACGTTAAATACCCACCGCTACGTGCAGCATGTGCTGCGGCCGGTGGCACTCCCGTACCTTCAGGGGCTGCCCAATGGTCTGTTTTAGCAGGATAATGCCCGCCCACACACTGCTCGCATCTCCCAACAGGCTCTACGAGGTGTACAGATGCTTCCGTGGCCAGCGTACTCTCCGGATCTCTCACCAATCGAACACGTGTGGGATCTCATTGGACGCCGTTTGCAAACTCTGCCCCAGCCTCGTACGGACGACCAACTGTGGCAAATGGTTGACAGAGAATGGAGAACCATCGCTCAGGACACCATCCGCACTCTTATTGATTCTGTACCTCGACGTGTTTCTGCGTGCATCGCCGCTCGCGGTGGTCCTGCATCCTACTGAGTGGATGCCGTGCGCATTGTGTAACCTGCATATCGGTTTGAAATAAACATCAATTATTCGTCCGTGCCGTCTCTGTTTTTTCCCCAACTTTCATCCCTTTCGAACCACTCCTTCTTGGTGTTGCATTTGCTCTGTCAGTCAGTGTACATGTAACGATATATGAATGAAACTGAATTAGAATATTCAATATTAAAATATTCATGCAATAAAATACTCAATCGTCGGACTATGTATTCACATTTAGTACTTATCTGATTAATTACACATACAATTGTTGATGGGCGCCAGCTACAAATAGATGTAACGATAATGGAATGAGAGTCTTGAATATCTCTAGGGTGTGAGGTAATATGCTTACTTTCACAACATAACATATAGGTTCTAGGAAAATGAGATTGGCGTTCGGTTTCCCCATTAAAATCTGAGGTTATCTGATCTACTATTGAAATGAAATAGTTGATTTCTTTGATAATAAACAAAATATGTCCTTTAAATTCTGATTTTAACGAGTGAGATTTACTGCGATAATTCAAATGATAATATAGAACTCTGACATTTTAACTGAAGGAAACTCTAGGCATAAAATTTGAAATCCTCTTGACAGTACATTTAAAAGTTGTACAAGAAATTTATCCCTCACTGGTTCACTTTACAGTACCTTCAACACGTTGAGTGTTATTACGACGTATTCGTTTGAATTGGTATCAGTAATAGATATCTCAAGGTTAATTTGTTGAAGTGTCCTTTTAGTTTCACAAACGAGATATAGCATGACTTGAAATTATATTCACACTTCACAATCAACTTTACAAGTAATTCACTGATAACTGTTAGTCTGCATTACGACGGCTCAATATACGTCTGTCACCGAACTAATACAAGAACTCGACCGAACAGATGCATGAAATACACTCTGAAAATATAATCCAGTTGGTCACTGGCGATTATGTCAGTCTTCTTCCAACTGACTCCAGTTGACTTCATGGCAATCTCCTTCCAACCAACTGCTTCCAACCAACTGCACTATTCAACTGACTTCTCCAACTGACTGCCCCTATTTAATACAGCCCGTATATATAGACATAAGTTGTCACATGGTATAACACCCACGTCAGAGCTCAAAATATATATGATATCACTCCCACCCAGCTACAAATGTTACATATTGTATTGAAATAGCCTCAGGCAAACTTAAAACTCCCTAAATATGATCTCATCGCTAAATGTGTACAATGACAGAGCAATGACTCGACAGTTACTGTAGCAGTATTAAACCATATGTTGCAATGTCAAAAGGTTTCACAAAACATATCCATTCTGATATAAGGCAGTTAGTCTCACTCTACATGATTTTCATCCTAAAACACGCACGCACACACACACGTACACACACATGTATAAACAATAAATTAAATACAATAAAGCAAGCGATAATTAATTAATACATAGCGAAATCAGATTATAGAATTGAATCAAATAATAATAATAATAATAATAATAATAATAATAATAATAATAATAATAATAATAATAATAATAATAATAATAATAATAATGTGCATAAAATAATATTAATAATAAAAATAATAATAATATTAAACCGTTACCACGACACGAACAAAATGTTTGTTTACCTTTCTTTGTGCCCACACTTCTTCCAATCTTTTACCGTGGCGTCCCTTCCTCGATTTGGTCAAAGTTGTTCCGGCCGTTTTATTATCTGACATTTGGGAATTGTGGATCTAATGATATTCTTCTTGCGTAATTCCTGGCAATTTAAGAAGATTTTTGATTTCACCGATCCGTTTCACAGAGTCTGCCTTTCTTGCTTTATTCCTGTTTTCATAGAATTGAACGATTTGTCTATCGAGCTACTCTCTTTTGTTGAGTTCATAGAATTTCAATCTAACTTTTCTAATGTACCCGGGAATGTTTATTGAGTGCCTGCTTGTTTCTTTATTCTCATGTTCTCTATACCTCCTTTTCTGTAATGCCATACCTTACTGTGTTTGAGAGTTCATTCTTGTTGCAGATACTTCGGGTTGGCCGATATACCGTTTCCATTTCTTGCATCTGCTTTTGAGATTGTGTTTCAATTCTGACTTCTGAATGTTTCGCAGAGGAATCTAAATTGTGGAACTCATTAATGTTGCTGTATTTCGTTGCGATGTATTCTGGTACTTCTTTTTTGCAGACAGGCCTAATGTATTCTGTTCCTTCAAGTATTACGCACAGGCTGACTTTCTCCGCTGTTTCTTTTAGGAGCTCGATCTATTTCAGAGCTGTTGGGATGCCGCGTTTTAAGATTCCTAGGTTATATGCAAACGCTAGGCGATCTCTCTGCTTACTGTGGTTCACTAGTGCCATTTTCGTTTTACTTCTTCCATGACACATTCGAAGAGTAATGGAGAGAGACTTTCTACTTGTTTTCCTCCCGTTTTGGTTTTTAAGAGCTGTGTGACTTAAAATGTGTTCTTTCAGTAGTCTATACGAATTGTAATTCGGGATCAACTGGGTCATTTGCCTTTGAAGTTTATTATTATTATTATTATTATTATTATTATTATTATTATTATTATTATTATTATTATTATTATTATTGATAATGTCGTCTTAGGAGACGATCATGGAGTTATTGGCCTAATATCCTTTCAAAATTTGTCTGTTTGGTAGTAAATTGGGCAGACGCACAGAGTTGTGGACAAAATTAGAATAAAAAGGGCGCAGATATGTTTAACGCTCAGGCACAGAGAAGATAACCGCATTTCCCAGCACAAACCCACTGACAAGCTCAGCATTGCACGGTGATCAGAGCGTCCATGCACGACCACGATCTCTTCGTATTTGTTTTGCGCTTTAAATATCTTCTCGCTGTATCATATCAAAATTTAATCTGCAGCTGAGAGAAGCTTTTAACGAATCGGTGAGTCTATAAATGAGCCTACATGTCTGCTGCTTCCCAGAGAGAATATTGGACTGCATTCCGTGTTCATGGAGGAAGAAATTATGATCTCTGCATACAGACGTTCGCTAAGTGGGTATTCTAGGTACAGTACAGGTCAGAAGTTGGGACACGGGCACAAGTTCCTTTTGACATGAATGCATTATTGCTGGGGATCATCTAGAACTCATGTAACGTGACGTGACGAAATATATGACGGAAGTGACGTCCATTAGTCGTTACCGAAGGCCTTGGTCGCCAAAGATGCTGCGGCTGTGGATTTGTATAAATAGAGTCGGTTGAAATAGAAAGTGTGTGACGTCACATGTAGGCCTTGGTCGCCAAAGATGCTCCGGCTACAAGTCAAGTTCCTTCGACGTAAAGTCGCAAATCTCCTTGCTATAACACTGAAAGACATATTCATGATCATTAGCTTTACGCAACGGGAAACGTTCCTCTCTTAACTTGAACACGTGGCGTGAATGTTACTCTTGCTCCAGTTCCAGAGTCTGTAATAACTACAAGACTTCTTTATTCTAATTACCGCGTCCTTCTGCCGCAGAGATCCTTCACGTCCCTGTGATTTGGCAGGGAAGCAACGGCGCAAGAACTAGTACCCAGTATGATGAAGTAGACCGGAAAATGCCAGATATCGGCATGGAGTGTAGTTTATGAGGATGACGCCTTATGACAAGGAGAGAAATAACATCAAGACGTATTATGCAATAAAAATACGGAAGTGGTGCACTTGCTAAAGTAAAACAAAGAAAAAGAAATTAGAGACAATAGCCTACATAGGCTAGGTGGGAAAGAGATAAGGTAAAATTGAAAAGTGACCTGAAATTTATACTCTGGATAAGTGGAAGTGGAAGAAATTAGGAAGAAGAGGAAAAGAATACAAGATTTTTTCTTTACAATTTTATTTACGTCGCACCCACACAGATACAGTACCGGCCAAAATTTAGGACTACATAAAGAAATCAGGAAATGTCATCTAGAGACTAAAATACTGCTACTAGACCCCTGTCAGTTTATTTCTGAGCTCTTACACCTAACAGGATATATGCCACCTGATTTCACTGAGTTAGGATAAGTATTGTAGAAGTTATTACTGTTGGTAGGTCACATCAAAAACTCAAAACTTTGGAATATAACTGTTCCGCAGCAGTCCTTACAAACAGGTCAGATAACTCGTCTTGATATGCCTGCCCTTTTCAATGGTTTTATGAACATTTAATAAGAAGCACGTTATGGTATGTCGCAGTTCGTAGTGACGTCATCGTGTCATCTTTTTGGTAAAAATCTATCCATATATTCACTTTTTATCCTGCAATTCTTGATTTAAAGGTTGGTATTGTATCGTGCTATTTTATTTTTAATCACAGTTCTTCTAAATAGAGCGGTTGTCTTGTGAGCTCATAGATTATCTCTAAGAAGCGTCTTTTGTCAGGCAGAGAACTATTTTAGGATACATGGGCTTTAGTCTTTCTAGAGTAGCTAAGTTATCCTTCGATAGGTGTTCCCAGATGATGCCAAATAGTACGTCATGATGGGGTCTGTTTGTACTTAAATTTTTTTCTGTTAGCAGCACGCATGTTATTAGGGACACTCTGCCATCTGTTGAATATATTTGGAAGCTGGAAAAGGTAGAGAATCAAAGAGTATCTAGCAGGGAATAGTATTCTTCCGTGATCAGAGGAAGTGTATACTCTGTGGCTTGGCAGGTAGCAATCAAACTTGGCTGCATGCAATGACATTACTAAGGATGAAAATCACATTTGTCAGAATATTACTGAAAGTGTTAGTCTTTTAGCAACCTGCTAAGTACAGAATGTTTTGCGGGTTAGGGAAAGCCTTCGCCTGAAATTATTGAAATGATCATTTAATGATTTGATTTTGTGATTACTCAAAGCTGGCTGAACTTAGAGATCTATCAGTGTCGGCAGGAAATTCCCGAGAGAATACAACAACAATGAAGCGCATCGGTCCTGTAAAACGGACGGATTTGACAAAGCTGTTTTTAGTGAAGTCTTTTATGATCGACGATACGGAAATACAAAATGTTATGTGCCAGAAAACTGAATCTTAATGACGCTCTTTATAGTTCAAGTTTCTCCACCAATCAGAGTTCAGATAACATCAGTGCACCTTCTACTTCAAATACTCCACAACCACACGGCACATTCACTTCACCAACTGTACAATAAACAATTTGTATCTGAAATAAAGCTAGGTAATGATAACCTTCTATCAAAGCTTTGAGAGCATATGACATTGTCAAGGTCTCTGATCCACTCACGTAAAATCAACAACCCAGCGTATGAGCTCTGCGCTCTCGTCAGTAAACTCAACTGTCAAGCGACATCTCGACAGATATTTATGAATATTTAGAAAGTAGAGTTATAATTATCGTCGAGCATAAACAGTCGTATGCAACTCGCATATAATGGCAGTAATTAAGACACTCGTATGGAAACAATAAATCTCACTTCGCTCGTTTTATAAACATACTCGTGCCTTAATTACTGCCATTATAGGCATCATGTACTTGTGTGCATTTCTTAATAATAATACTGTATGTAGATTGTTAAACATTTTATACTAACAATGTTATTCCTTTACGTACAAATATTGAAATATCAATTCAAGTATTCTTCATTCATGTGGTCAGCTGTATCTACAGTTAAACTGACATATTGATTTTATCCCCTTCTCATTTATTGTAATGGAGACAGATTTTTATAACAAAATACTGAAGATATTCCAACTAACCGAAATGTTACTAAAATAATTAATTTAACTTAATTTATTCATGTAACGAGTTATCGACTAAGAAGTATAGTTTCCATAACACCAAATACTGCGGATTTGTCAGAGGATGCAGTAGCACCGATGCGACCCATGCCGTACCATTTGCTACCCGTAATATAGCTACCAATCAAATTGAGGACCAAAGATGGAAGAGGGTGAAAGTGCCAGAAACATATTTCCGAGTAAACACCAATAACCGAGTTCCCGAGCACAATGGCACTTTGGTCCTGGTGCACTGTCCCTGACTTTAGCGAAATACTGTCAGTCGATATTCGGGTGATGTTCACACAAACAAACAAACAAACAAACAAACAAACAAACAAACAAACAAACAAACAAACAAACAAACAAACAAACAAACAAACAAATAAATAAATAAATAAATAAACAATAACTGAGTTAAACGTTTGTACAACTTATCCGAGATAAATATCCCGTATTTGACGCGTATACACTAAGTTACGAGTTTATTTATTTGAATGATTCACACCTTGAACAATAACAGCGTTATCAATTTGGATGTGCTTTGCACAGAGGATTATTTGGAGGTTTTCAACTGAAGTTGAAGGGAAAAACTATTTTCAGGTTAATAAGATGACACATGACTTTTATCAGTATGGAGACATTTATGAAAGTCGTTGGATCACTTTACGTTTGGTCATGAACCTTATATGTCCAGTATAATTTAGTGCAGTTTGATGTTTCTTCGAACTATATATTTACAGTTCCTAGATTCATGTAATCCAGTCTGCTATAAACTATATGTCCCATCAATCCTTTGTGGTAATACCGTTCAAACTTCGCGTAGTCGCTTGTTAATTTAAATTCAAATGTTAATATCTCCGCTAAGTCACAAAGGTCTATTGTTATGTCGTAACTTTCGTACGTACACATAGAATGATGTCGGTACCTGTAGAGTGGTAACAGGAAAAAGTAAGGACAACGGGCCAAATGATATGCATAAAGGCTTCATATACTACTACTACTACTACTACCACTATTAATAACGCCGGCTCTGTGGCGTGGTGGTTCCATTTCATCAAATTTCCCCAAATTGTTCTGCCTGCATCGATTCGATTTAATATATCTTCATTCATGATTAGATTTACCCATCCCACCTTCAGTATTCTTCTGTTATACAACATTAGCTGCCACCTCCGGAGGACCGGGTTCGATTCCCGACTCTGCCACGAAATTTGAAAAGTGGTACGAGACCTGGAGAGGGGTCCACTCAGCCTTCGGAGGTAAAGTGAGTAGACGGGACTTCGATTCCCACCTCAGCTATCCTGGAAGTGGTTTTCCGTGGTTTCCCACTTCTCCTCCAGGCAAATGCCGAATTGAAACTATCTTAAGGGCACGGCCGCTTCCTTCCCTCTTCCTTCCGCTCTTCCCATCTACTACAAGGACCCCGTTCAGCATAGCAGTTGAGGCCCCCCCCCGGGGTGAGGCACTGGTCCTCTTTCCCAGTTGTATCTATCAATGCAAATGTCCATGCTCCAGGACACTGCCCTTTAGGTGGTAGAGGTGCGATCCCTCGCTGAGTCTGAGGGAAAAATCAACCCTGGAGGGTAAGCGGGTTAAGAAAGAAAGAAAGAAAGAAAGAAAGAAAGAAAGAAAGAAAGAAAGAAAGAAATAGTAATAAAGTAATAACATACATACATACATTATCATTATCGACTGTTATGCCTTTCAGCGTACAGTCTGCAAGCCTCTGTGAATTTACTAAACGTCGCCACAATCCTCGATTTGCAACTAGTGTTGTGGCCTCATTTAGTTATATACCTATTATCTTTAAATCGTTAGAAACTGAGTCTAACCATCGTCGTCTTGGTCTCCCTCTACTTCTCTTACCCACCATAGCAAAGGCCATTATTCTCCTAGGTAACCTATCCTCCTCCATTCGCAGCACATGACCCCACCATCGAAGATCGTTTATGCGTACAGCTTCATCCATCGAGTTCATTCCTAAATTAACCTTTATCTCCTCATTCCAAGTACCCTCCTGCCATTGTTCCCACCTGTTTGTACCAGCAATCATTCTTGCTACTTTCATGTCGGTTATTTCTAACTTATGAATAAGATATCCTGAGTCCACCCAGCTTTCACTCCCGTAAAGAAACGTTGGTCTGAAAACAGACCGATGTAAAGATAGTTTCGTCTGGGGGATGACTTCCTTCTTACAGAATACTGCTGATCGCAACTGCGAGCTCACTGCATTAACTTTACTACACCTTGATTCAATCTCACTTACTATATTACCATCCTGGGAGAACACACAACCTAAATACTTGAAATTATCGACCTGTTCTAGCTTTGTCTTTGTATCACCCATCTGACATTCAATTCTGTTGAATTTCTTACCTACTGACATCAATTTAGTCTTCGAGAGGCTAATTTTCATACCATACTCATTGCACCTATTTTCAAGTTCCAAGATATTAGACTGCAGGCTTTCGGCACAGTCTGCCATTAAGACCAAGTCGTCAGCATAGGCCAAACTGCTTACTACATTTCCACCTAACTGAATCCCTCCCTGCCATTTATACCTTTCAGCAGATGATCCATGTAAACTACGAACAGCAAAGGTGAAAGATTACAACCTTGTCTAACCCCTGTAAGTACCCTGAACCAAGAACTCATTCTACCATCAATTCTCACTGAAGCCCAGTTGTCAACATAAATGCCTTTGATTGATTTTAATAATCTACCTATAATTCCATAGTTCCCCAGTATAGTGAATATCTTTTCCCTCGGTACCCTGTCATATGCTTTCTCTAGATCTACGAAACATAAACGCAACTGCATATTCCTCTCGTAGCATTTTTCAATTACCTGGCGCATACTGAAAATCTGATCCTGACAGCCTCTCTGTGGTCTGAAACCACACTGGTTTTCATCCAACTTCCTCTCAGCGACAGATCGCACCCTCCCTTCCAAGATGCCAGTGAATACTTTGCCTGGTATACTAACCAATGAGATACCTCGATAGTTGTTGCAATCCTTCCTGTTCCCTTGCTTATAGATAGGTGCAATTACTGCTTTTGTCCAATCTGAAGGTACCTTACCAACACTCAACGCTAATTTTACTACTCTATAAAGCCATTTCATCCCTGCCTTCCCACTATACTTCACCATTTCAGGTCTAATTTCATCTATTCTTGGTGCCTTATGACAGTGGAGTTTATTTACCATCCTTTCCACTTCCTCAAGCATAATTTCACTAACATCATTTTCCTCCTCCCCATGAGCTTGGCTGTTTGCAACACCACCAGGATGGTTTCCTTTTACATTGAGATGTTCAAAATATTCCCTCCACCTCTCCAGTGATTCCCTGGGATCTATTATGAGTTCACCTGAATTACTCAGAACACTGTTCATTTCCTTTTTCCCTCCCTTCCTCAGATTATTTATTACTGTCCAGAAAGGTTTCCCTGCTGCTTTACCTAGCCTTTCCAGGTTATTGCCAAAATCTTCCCATGACTTCTTTTTGGAATCAACAACTATTTGTTTCGCTCTGTTTCTTTCATCTACGTACAAATCCCTGTCTGCCTCGGCCCTTGTTTGGAGCCATTTCTGATAAGCCTTCTTTTTACGTTTACAGGCTGCTTTCACTTCATCATTTCACCAAGATGTTCGCCTTTTCCCATCTTTACACACAGTTGTTCCTAGGCATTCCCTTGCTGTTTCTACTACAGCATCCCTGTATGCCACCCATTCACTTTCTATATCCTGAACCTGCTTACTGTCTACTATTCGAAACTTCTCACTAATCATATCCATGTACTTCTGTCTAATTTCCTCGTCCTGGGGATTTTCTACCCTTATTCGTTTGCAGACAGATTTCACTTTCTCTACCCTAGGCCTAGAGATACTTAGTTCACTAAGGATCAGATAGTGGTCTGTATCATCGAAAAATCTGTGAAAAACTCGTGCATTCCTAATAGATACCCTGAATTCAAAGTCTGTTAAGATACAGTCTATTATGGATCTCGTACCCCTAGCCTCCCATGTGTAGCGGTGAATAGCCTTATGCTTGAAGAACGTATTCGTAACAGCTAAACCCATACTAGCACAGAAGTCCAGCAAACGCTTCCCATTCCCATTAGCTTCCATATCTTCTCCACATTTACCAATCAACCTTTCGTATCCTTCAGTTCTATTCCCAACACTCGCATTGAAATCGCCCATTAGCACTATTCTATCCTTGCTGTTGACCCTGACCACGACGTCACTCAATGCTTCATAAAACTTGTCAACTTCATCCTCATCTGCACCCTCACATGGTGAATACACAATTCTAGTCCTAATTCCTCCAACTGACAAATCTACCCACATCATTCGCTCATTTACGTGTTTAACAGAAAGTATGTTGCGTGCAATGGTATTCCTGATAAAGAGCCCTACCCCAGACTCTCCCCTTCCCTTTCTAACACTCGTCAAGTACACTTTATAATCTCCTATCTCTTCCTCGTTATCTCCCTTTACCCGAATATCACTTACTCCTAGCACATCAAGATGCATCCTCTTTGCTGATTCAGCCAGTTCTACCTTCTTTCATGCATAAGCCCCATTAATATTGATTGCTCCCCATCGAATTCCATTTCATTCGCCAAGTTGTTTCGAAGGAGTCCCTCGCCTGTCAAATGGGAGTGGGACTCCATTACTCCCATACGTCCGAGGCTTGCTTAAAATGTTCTGAGCTCGCTAAATTCATGAAGCAGGATGCTACCCTACTTGCACATAGTCCAAGTGAGGATCTCTCCTCTAACGGGTTATGGACCACCGGTGAGTTGTATAGTCCTAGCCGCCTGAGCACAAGGACGGCCATGACTCAGAATATTTCCGAGATGCCCACTCCCATTCCACAGCAACTGGCATCCCGACTCTCAGGACCACTTACTAGGCCACTTAGCCGTTGCCCATGGTTCACGAACTAGGACGTGACTACAGTAACCCACAAACATGAACCATATAAAGTAATAATAATAATAATAATAATAATAATAATAATAATAATAATAATAATAATAATAATAATAATAATAATAATAATAATAATAATAATAATAATAACCTACCATGTTACCGACATCATTTGACACCTTTTATTCTGCCTGTCTGTCACTTTTCACATTTACCTTTATTTTACCAGTTGGGTAGACGAACTGAATTGTGGATTTCTGCGCATCTACTACATCCGAAATCTACTGTAATCTGCTTGTCATATTCATACCTTGGTCTTCCCTTACCGTTCTTAGCACCTATACTTCCATCGAAAAGTATCTGAGCAAGTCCTGGGTATCTTCAGATTGTCCTATCATTCTACCTTTCTTTTCATCAAATTTCCCCAAATTGTTCTGCCTTCATCGATTCGATTTAGTATCTCTTAATTGACTTACCCATCTCACCTTCAGTATTCTTCTGTTATACCACATTTCGAACACTTCTATTCCCTTCATTTCTCAGTTACGTATCGCCCATATTTCATTTCCATACAATACCTCTTCCAGATGAAAGTATTAAGTTGCTATGTCAATGTCTCAAGTGATCAAGAATGTATTTTGTTATTATTGTGCTAGTCTCAGTTTCATGTTCTCCTTACTTCTGCCATCGTTAGTAACAATATTCATTTACTTCCTTTAAGACTTCATTGCTAAAGTAATACTTCCTGCATCACCTGACTTCGTTCGAATGCTCGCCATTACTTTCCCTTTTTTATTCATTTATTTACATCTCTACAGCTTCTGCAAGGGAGCCGAGTGGCCCCGCATGCGAACGCGTCAGGAACGGCATCCGGCCGTAAAGCATACCTTAAATTTCATCTAATCCCCGCCAAGAAACGGGTCTGATAGGCCTACTCCAAGACTATGCTCATATTATTCTCCTGTACAAAACGCTACTCCTTTGGTTGTGGTACCATACACAACCATTAACCCGACTCAAGGAAGATAGGGCCACCTTCCCTATTCTCCACTTGAGTAACTCCTGCCTGGCGCATCCACGTTGCGGGGGTGGGCATCCTCTACTCCAGTAGGCCGGTGTAAAAGGATGGCTAAGTTCAGGTGGGGACCCAGTCCCACGGGGTATAACGTGAAACCCTTGCCCAGGGTTACGGGTGAAGACCTTAACGACGGATCCGGCAGAGAAGGAGACCTTCGGAATGGTGGAAAAGGCGGATGGGGCAACCCATCCTCACTGGGGTTAATTAGTTGAGGACGTAAGACGGGGTAGACGGGACTCCTTAGTCGTGGTGAAGACAACCTGTCTAGGAGTAGGATGCTCCAAAATCAATGTCCCCAGCCAGTGGATAGGGTTGAGCGTGCAGTTAACGGCCTCACCTTGTAAAAAAAGCATTATTCAGAAGACTTCTACGAGAAAACCGGATGGAAATCGAAGACGACAAAAGCTTAGGAAAAGGACACGAGTAAGGAAAGCGGATATAAACATGGCGACATGGAATGTAAGAACAATGTTGAAACCGAGAAAAATGCAAGAAATTGTAAATGAAACAAAAAGATTTGGATACGACTTAGTAGCGATTCAGGAAATAAGATGGAAAGGGCAAGAATGTATTGAAAAGAAAGATTATAACCTCTATTACAGTGGGCCGGAAGAAAGAACAGGACAGTTCTGTACGGGATTTATAGTACATGGGAAATTGAAGAAGAGTGTAATAGGATTTGAACCGATCTCAGATAGAATATGTAAGCTTCGGATTAAGGGGAAGTTTAGGAACATAACTGTTATATCAGCACATGCACCAACTGAAGATGCGGATGAGGAAAGGAAGGAACAATTTTATGATGAGTTAGTACAAACCGTTGAAGAGGGTCCAAGATATGACATGACTATTATTTTAGGAGATTTTAATGCCAAAGTGGGAAAGGAAGAGTGTGTGAGACCAATAGCCGGGAAATATACACTACATGAAGAATCAAATGAGAATGGTTTTTACTTGGGACAGTTTGCAACTACGAGTGGTCTTATAATTAAAAGCACTTGCTTTAATCATAAGAAAATACATAAAGGAACGTGGAAGATGCCAAGAAGCAATGTGGTAAATCAAATAGATCATGTACTAGTGACAACGAGGACTGCAGCATCGATAATTGACGTAAGGACATGCAGAGGGCCAAACTGTGATTCTGATCATTATTTAGTAAAAGCAATAGTGAGGCAAAAATTGGCAATAGGACAGAGGAAACAACCTACGGAAAGAAAGAAATGGAATTTGGTAAAACTACAACAACCAGAAGGAAAACAAGAATTCCAGTCAAAAATGAATAATACTTTACAGACGATTGGACAAGTTTCTGGAATAGAGGAAAGGTGGGCAAAAGTTCAAAAGTGCATACAAAATGCGGCACAAGAAACACTGGGTATAGCCAAAAAGAAAAGAAATATTTGGTTCGATATGGAGTGTGAGGAAGCGATTGGAAAGAAGAATGCAGCAAGAGCAAAAATGTTACAGAGAGATACAAGGTCAAATAGGGAAAATTATGAGAAATGCAGACGTGAAGCTAATAACATCTACAAGAAGAAGAAGAAAAGAGAGATGATTAAGAAGAAACTAGAGAGTATAGAGACACAAAGGTTACAGAAGAGGACAAAGGAATTCTATAATGAAATTAATTATTTCAGGAAAGGGTATAAGCCAAGATTGAATGGCTGTAAGAATAAGGAAGGTAAGCTATTACAGAATGAAGAGGAAATAAGTGAAAGATGGACCGAATATTTCCGAGAGCTTCTTAACAAGGAAAGATAAGATGTGGAAAAAAGTGAACGGTATATGGAGCAGAATGAACCAGAACAATGGATAAATGCCCCCACATTGAATGATGTAGAAAATGCTATTGCAAAATTAAATAACCATAAAGCAGCAGTAGAAGACGGAATAACAAGTGAACTGATTAAAAATAGTAGCAAAGAAATGCTAGGAGAGATACATGAACTGATAATTAAGATTTGGGAGAAAGAACGGATACCTGATGAGTGGAATACAGGAATAATTTTCCCAATATATAAGAAGGGAAATAAATATGAATGCACTAATTATAGGGGAATCACACTACTGAATATCATCTATAAAGTATTTTCAAATATCCTATTACAATATCTGACTCCATATGCTGAAGAAAGATTGGATGAAGTACAGTGTGGCTTCAGGCGAAATAGGAGCACAGTAGATCAAATATTCGTGGTACGTCAAACGATGGAAAAATGCTATGAGCATAATATAGATCTACATATGTTGTTTGTAGATTTTAGACAAGAATTTGACATTATATACAAAGATAAGCTATATGAATACATGGATACAATAGGAATACCACAGAAACTGATTAGGATGTTCAGAATCACTTTAGGAGAAGTAAGGGCAAAGGTGATGGTGGATGGAAGAATTGGAAATGAGTTTGCTCTTAATACAGGAGTCAGACAAGGTGATGCACTCTCAGCTACTTTGTTTAATCTGGCAATTAACCAAGTCCTTGAAAAAATAATGGATACAGGAAATATTGTATATAAATCTAAACAAATTTGTGCATATGCAGATGATGTAGTGTTAATGGCCAGGAATGATAGATTTTTGAAGGAAATGTTTCTTGAAATGGAGGAAGCAGGAAAACGGATGGATTGGAGGTGAATGACAGTAAATCTAAGTATATGCATGCGACTGTTATAGAGGGCAGAAGAAGTCAAGATAATCTGACAATAAACGGCCATAATTTTGAGAATGTACGAAGTTTTGAGTATTTGGGAACCATGTTGCCAAATAATAATAGAATAAGTGAGGAGATACATCGTAGAATAATAGCTGGAAACAGGGCCTATTATGCTAATCTTACATTATTTAAATCTCGTCTATTGTCTAAACCTACAAAATTCAAAATATATAAGACCCTTATTAGACCTGTAGTGACATATGGCTCAGAAGCCTGGAACCTTTTAGTTGATGACGCAAATAAGTTAAAGATATTTGAAAGAAAGATTATTAGACGAATATATGGCCCAATTCAAGACCAGAATGGTTGGAGGATAAGGGCGAATGCTAAAATACAAAACATACTAGACCAGGAGGATATAGTTAGATTTATTAAGGCACAGAGACTGCGATGGCTTGGCCATGTGGAAAGAATGGAGGAAGATCGAATGCCAAAAAAAGTAGTTAAATCCCGAGTAGACAAAAGACGGCGACAAGGAAGGCCCCGTAATAGATGGAGTGATGAAGTTGAAGCTGACTTGAGGGCAATGAACATCCGCCCATGGAGACCAGCCGCTCAGGATCGAAGTAGATGGCGGACTATCGTAGAAGAGGCCAAGGCTCACACAGGGCTGTAGCGCCGGATAAGTAAGTAAATAAGTACAAAACGCTACAAATAATTCACTTTCAGTTCGATACAAACCTACAGACAAGTCGAAAGATTGATTCAGAGCATTGTATGAAAAAATCCACAGTTCTAGCCCGTCAGGCAAGCAGCTCAATGTTGAAAGCGTTCTAGGGATATGAGCTACGAATTTTAGGTAACTAAAATATAATAAACTATGCGAATACATTCTTTATTTATTCTTCAAAAATTGCAATGCATTTCTTTATCATTGTTATCCGGTCGATTAGATCACGGCCGACTTGATGCGTCGCTCTACCTTAATGCAGAATCCAACATGGCGGAAACATTGGGCTCACTGTCTGCTGAGCGAAGCAGCTGGGCATTAATTCCTAACTAATATAATTAACGCCGATAAGGTTCATAATAATCGTAAAGAAGAATTAGTACATGAAATATAAATCATGTTTCCATCGTCAGAAAACACGAAACTGTGTAAAATAATGTACCAACTTACATAACCCTACAATGTAAGTACCGTGATTAATATTGACAAACACACACAACATCTATAAGGGTGAAATGATACACTGTGCTTAGTAAATAAGCAACCAGGCCAACTTTAAATATCACATGACTCAGGAACACAACCCTGCAACACTTGAAATGGACAATATTTAATAAATATTTGTTGGTAAAACACAACAGTGCACACGCAACACATTACAAGAAAATAAACTCATAGCACTGAAATAGCGTACCGTACTCAGAAAAAAAGAAATTTAGCAACCAAGTCTATTTTAAATACGCACACGACTCACTAACATAACCCTACAGCCAGTACACTTCAAAGTGACAGAATTAAAGCAACATGTTGGTAAATCACATCAATACACAACACGTACGTATGTAAAGTGCTCAGCCTGGAGGCCGGTTTGATCCTCAACAGTTCCACCATCAGCTATCAGAGGTGGCCTAGGTGTCGCTGAAGAGGCGTATTAGGGAAATGAGAAGTGAAGTAGTTTCCCGTTGCTTTCCTCGCTGAGCCACAAGTTGCTATTATATATCAGTCTGCCAAGCCCACTAAAATGAACGCACCGACTGACCCTATGAGCAGTACTTTCACACCGTCCATCATAGAGACTGCCTGCATAAGGAATGGCATTACTAGCATCACTCTTACCTCGGTCACTTTCATGTTAATACCAATATTGTTGGTCCGTTATTGGACATTATAAATTTTCCAGCTAACTCATTCCTGGTTGCCAACGTTTCGCCCCAGTGTGCTTAGTTGGGCTCACCAGTTGGTTAATATCACACCTACCAAGACGTATGGCTAGTGCATACCGGGCAGGTCACTGCGTAGGCTACTGGAGCCACTGGCAGTGCTAATGCACTATGAGAGACTTTGTCTCATTTTCAAAAATTGATGCCTGCCAGGCCATCATGTTCCCTATGGCAATCAACATCTATATCACTTTCATGTTGTCAAAGCAAGGGTGAGACTGAGACAGGTTAATGAAAGTAACAAAATTGCTCTAGCCCACACCAGGGGACATAGTGCACTGAGAACACTAGGTCTTGCCAGCAATGCATATTACATGAAAAATACAAATTACCCAGGACAGTGAAATAACATGCTTTACAAATACACATTTACCAGCTACACTTTATTTTAAATATGCAATTAAAGGTGTATTTATAAGAACATCAGGTTATTTTCAATGACACTAATCGAGATTAGAGAAAACTTAACTGACACATTTAAACAAGCTTTTCAATTTGTCGATCATACAAGTTAAATATAAGCTAAGTATTACAATATAAGATACCTGTAAAAAACAAACTATTAAACAAAAAATGACATGCTTCATTCTTAAAAGAACAGATTCTATCAAGTCACATTCAATATTTTTAAATATTTGTTTATTTTGTCCAAATGTCTATGAATTTGAAATTTGGAACTTACGTTAATAAAGTCGTACCTTCTCCAACTCCACCATACATTGTGAGCCGTTTGCAAAACTGTTACTCCTTCAATGGCTCGAATACCAACAGATACAAGTCCTCTGCCCTTTATTACATCACTGCCCCAACCTGGTCAGGTCAATGACATGCTGCACTCCTCCTTCAGGTGCTTTACCTCTAGTGTGTTCATAGTAATACTATTCATTGTAGTTGCTATCATTATTATTTCTCATATTACAATTAATTTTTTTTAAACTACGCAAGGGTTCTTAATGAGCATTTCATGGTCTGCCTATTATACCAGAACATTTTTAATTAGAGAATCCTTGTAAGATGTTATTTTTAGTGATAAATGATAATCAGTTCAAGGATCGTCTCGAGTGGCGAGCACGGTGCGTAAGTTCAGAGAACCTTCTATAGATAAGAATATCCTAACCCACATTCCAGGCGTTTAGTTCAGAGATCACCTCCTCTGGGATTGATTAAGCGCTAATGTAACAAGTGTGAACGAGTCAATACTAGAAAATAGGGCTTCTTTCTTAACAAATTAAACTGACACGTTATCTTCTGAAGAGGATCATTTACTGCTAAGTTTCAACACTTTGCGTCGTTTTGCTTTTTGCTTTGGTTCTGCATTTGCAGCATCACAAATACTTCTCTTGAAGTTTTTAGATTGAAGTTTCTTTGCCAGTTCTTTTGAGACAAGGGCTTTACCATAATTATTGATGAAAACATTTGCTATCACATTAATGCACTTTATAATCATTGTTTTCAACTTCATACCACACTGACACTCATCATCAAGGTTGCACACACTACTCTCAATTAACTGAAATCCTAACACTACCAGTGCCTCTCTTTGATTGTGTAACATAAGAAATTCTGGTTCGTAACTGTCACTAATTAATGCCTGGAAAAGTCTGAAAATGATACAACACAAGGACATGACCATAGACGATGGACACTTCAAACCACCTCTGTTCACTAGATTAAAATACATCATCACTTCCCTGTCACTATCCACAAGTAATTCATTTTCACCCTGCAACGTTTTAATGCAGTCATCACACTTTTTACACAATATTTCAATCACTTGCAAACTGGTGTAGCTAGCAATGCACACCAAAATCCGCAGTGTTTCAAGGGGAACCGTTATGTGAACTACTTCTAATGCAGACTCTAATGCATCTAAATTGTTAATAATTCCATCATGGCTATTGTTATGGATATTACGGGCAAAGTCTTCGATAAAAACTGTCTTAAATATACATGATGAGGCAATGTCATTACATTTGTTTTAAGCAAAAAATTGTATGCACCAGGGTACGAATATGAGAAAGTCGCAGCCCATATCAGTAGTTCTGGGAAGTATCATATTTGATTGATTATAGAGAGCTCTAATTGTTAAAAGACAAATAGTATTTTACTTGCAGACAGACAGTTTAGAGGTTGGATACAGAGCCTTTCTAGATAAATTTGGAGCCATTTTAAACGACAATCTTTTCTCTGAGTGAAACAACTCTCTGAGGTCTGAAAATTTGGCCTCAGTAGTTGTAAATTTACAGACTGACTCTGTACCAACATCAACGTTCACCATTTCACTTCAAACTGCAAATGTCTCATCAACGTTTGGTATAATGAAGGTTTCATCTGATCTGTTCAACCAATTATTTCTAATGCACTTGAGAATATGTCCATTGTCAAAAAGAAGAAACAGGGACTTACATGGATCTGCTGGATTTTGAATACAGGGTTTCAAGTTATTACTACCATATAAAAGCTCAAACATTTTCCTGTTGGTGCGATGGTTATCAGCAATCAAGCAGACAACATAAAAACCTAATTCAACCATGACTTCTAAAACCATAAGTGTGAGATCATGCAGTGTTTCAGAGTTCATATTCTTCACCGGAAAAAGACCAATTACATCTTTATTACTAGAATGCAATGATGAAGCCATAAATACTTGCATGATAGATGCTGCATCATACTCTGAACTATATTCAGCCATTCCTACTAATTTACCAGCTTTATATGAGATTTTTGAGTTTACATGAACCTCGTCAAGCATTACTGACGCAACCTTTTCATTCTCTTTCAAAAGTTTGCTTTTTTCTCTGAAAAAAGCTACCTGTGCAGGACCTATGCCTGGACTGCTGGGGCCTATTTTCCTTGGTGCCTACAAAAGATTGAATGGTTTCACTTATAATGTTTCTGTGGAACAAATTCTTGAGTCTGAAAGAAAGCTCAAAGTGTTAGGAGTATTGAAGATGAGGTCTGCAAAACTTGGTGAATTTTCTTTCAAATAAAAGGACACTGAAACATTACTTAAGACACAAGCATATTCGGTGGATAATTAACTTGTGAATTCCAGTAGCAAGATAACCTCAACGTGCTGAGCTTACACCAAACTGAATGTAAACATGGCCCTACATGCCGGATACGCGTAGCCCAATGCGGCGGCCATTTTGTGACGTGCCTTCAGGTCTGATAATATTGTAGTTGGTCTTGCTTTAGCTAGAAGCGCAGCGAGCGATCCAGTCGAGCTTTATTGGATTAGCAGTTTGCCTTTTTCTATCACTACGAGCGCTATTGTGAGTCAATTCAGAGTTTCAGTTAAGCCCTTATAACTACATTTTGGTGTGGACATTTTTAAAAAATCAAAAATCGCCTGGGAGTATTGAACCAAGGAACATGTTAGAGAGAGTTATGTAAATAAGTAAATTTGGGTAGGATCTGAATGAAAAAGAAAAGGAGTAAAGGAACAAGTTATTTTAAAACTCCATTTAGGCCAAAAGTGAAAACTTTCGTTGCAAGTGAGAGAAATGCTTAATTTTACGTTTTCGTAGTAGGGGACCTCTACTTCATCTGCTAAGAAATAATTTCAACATTAAAATGAAACCGTGACTAAAATGATTTGTGACGTGAATTTCAAAAGCAAAGATGCCTAGCGAAATGATCGACGAGTCTTTCTTGAGAACGAATTTATATTTAGTTGAAACTGCAACAACTTTGTTTTACGGAACTATCACCCTGTTAAGGATAATCAGCCATTAACATAGCTTCCTGACCAAGCATTGTATACCCATCTTACCACACTATCTCCACAGTTTAATTATGTACGTGAGCGTTGTTAACTTGTAAACATAAAGGAGTGCATTTGCTCGTGTAATGGGAAGTTAATTGTGTCTGTGGCGGGAGAGGAGCGATACTACATGTGAAACTCAGCTTTCTACTCCCAGAAACTTTGCATATGGGGGTGGGACACTGAGGTGCTGTTAAGATACGCAGTGGTGTTTTCTCTCTATGAAGTCACCTGACTGGAGCGGCGGGAAATTCTATGTGAAATACAAACCACAGGGACATCACATTTCATAAGCATTCGACGGGATACGAACAGCGCCTTTCTCGACGAGAAACTCGTGGTAACGTTATAAATCTATCACACCTCATTTATACACTCAGCTCCGCGCCTGTGATTGATGATGATGATGATGATGATGCTTGTTGTTTAAAGGAGCTTAACATCTAGGTCATCGGCCCTTAATGGTACGAAATGAGACGAATGTAATGACAATTTAAAAGTCCAAAATCATCCACTGACCAGAATAAAAAAAAGTGATGATGAAGAATGAATGGATGAATATGAATTTAAAACAATCAGTGGGTCCGACTCACAATGCCCCACCTTCCTATAAACTATCTAGAACAATAATATTACTGACCAAGGGACTGCTTCCAAAAAACAATCCTCAATCAATGATGATTCTTGTCTAAAGGGGTTCAAAATCCAGGTCAACGGCCCCTCACAATGCTACCGGTACTGATCGCTGGTAAAGTAGAATCATGATATTTGGCATGTTGCGGTACTAATCAAAAGTAGCGTAGACTCACGGTGTTCCACACATTATGGTACTACTCACAAGTAACCTACGTCGCACAGGTAACGCAGACCTATCGTGTATCTCACATAATGACGCCACACATAGGCAACGCAAACCAATGGTGTTCGTTACGTAGGTGTACTTATCACGGGCACCGGTATTCCCGTTGTGCTCCTCATATAGTGGGTACTAATCACAGACAACGCAGACCCACGTTGTCGCTCATATAGTGGTACTAATTACAGCCACGGTAAACCCACAGTGAACCCACTCTCTGCTGCCATTAATCACAAAACTATTGTGTACCTAATATGGTGGGACTACTCACAAGTAAAGGCGATGCATGGTGTTCCCCGCTTGATGGTACTAATCACAAGTAGTTTCATGGTTCTAATACAATCATCCCTTGGTCGTCCCTTTTAGTCACCTCTTACGACAGGCAGGGGATACTGTGGGTGTATTCTTCGTCTGCGTCCCCCACTCCTACAGGGAGTGGTTTGTGATTGCCACATATATGTCACAAGGTACACGCCCTCCGCACAAAACATGAACGAAATATAAACAATACACAATACATCGGTAATGAATAAGTTTTCCAATACTAGTGAAAGTAGTCTTTTTTCGAAGCGTTGTGTCTGCAGTACGGATGTTCTCAAACCACCTATTAACTGTACCTTACTCCTCAACCTGATGCACAAGTGACTACGAGGTTTGTGCCTAATTACGACCCACTTTGATCTGATTGTGAGATCTTCCCCGCTCAAGTCTTCTGAACACATTCTATCGAACACCAGAACAAGCGAATACCAGTCGGTGCAGTTCAACGTATCATGACGAGCCCTGGGCAGCAATGCGAGTGATATGCATAAAGCACCTCCGGAAAATAGGACTGTATTTTCCTCTCGAAGTGACACATACGCCAGGACAATCAATCAATCAATCAATCAATCAATCAATCAATCAATCAATCAATCAATCAATCAATCAATCAATCAATCAATCAATCAATCAATCAATCAATCAATCAATCAATCAATCAATCAATCAATCAATCAATCAATCAATCAATCAATCAATCAATCAATCAATCAATCAATCAATCAATCAATCAATCAATCAATCAATCAATCAATCAATCAATCAATCAATCAATCAATCAATCACTACCGATCTGCATTTAGGGCAGTCGCCCAGGTGGCAACTACCAGTTGTTTTACTAACCTTTTCTTAAAATGATTGCAAAGAAATTGGAAAGTTATTCCAATCCCTAACTCCCCTTCCTATAAACGAATATTTACCCCAATTTGTCCTCTTGAATTCCAAATTTATATTGATATTGTGATCTTTCCTTCTTTTAAAGACACCATTCAAAGTTACTCGTCTACTAATGTCATTCCAAGCCAATCCCTCCACTGACAGCTCGGAACATACCACTTAGTCGAGCAGCTCGTCTCCTTTCTCCCAAGTCTTCCCAGCCCAAGCTTTGCAACATTTTTGTAACTCTACTCTTTTGTCAGAAATCATTCAGAACAAATCGAGCTCCTTTTCTTTGGATTTTTCCAGTTCTCGAATCAAGTAATCGTGGTTAGGGTCACATACACTGAAACCATACTCCAGTTGGTGTCTTACCAGAGACTTGAATTGAATTGAATTTATTGAACATTACAGGCGTACGCCCAGATACATGTTCACAATGCCAGGTTACGTAACATAGAAAGAACCATAAAAACCAACGAAACTGAACACTTATAAACAGAACTAAAACTATATCTACTAAGCTGCCACTTACATAGGCGGATGGCCAGTCCACATGTTAGGGCACCCCTACATCTAAATTAACCCTATAATCCTAAAATTAATTTGTTGGCCCCCTACAGGGCGAGAAACCAATCCACGTGTAAGGCGCCACTCCTACTACTACTGTCCGGCCGTGTCTGCCCCCTGCTGAGAAAAGGATGACACGCCCGGCCCTACTCGAGGGGCCCAAACGCGAAGCCCCCAACATCCCCTACCAGCTGACATTCCCTTTGCGGCTGGACACATACGGCGGAAATCCATATTCTCATGTGCACCGCCTCCCTCACTCCTCTCTCTACATATGTCTCTGTCATACTTTTCTAGACTCTCTGTAATTTTGGGATAGGCCCGTCCTATCCCGTCCTCTTACTAAACGAGTTGTACAGTCCAGGATACCTCTAGTGTAACTACATGTAGTTATCTCTGCTTTCTTTGCATTTTTCCCAAATACCTCTAGTAATATTAAATAATTGTTTTATTTTTCCAGATTTCTTCCATTCTTTGTTAAGTAGCCTTGTATGTGTGTAAAGTTCATGTTCATTTAGGATTTTATCCAACTCTTTCCTATATATCTCTAATATTTCTCGTTTCTTTACAGTCCTTAATCAAATTTGCCACTTCCATATTTGAATTACATAAAATACATTTATCTTCGTCTTTTTTCTCTTAAAGCTTCATTTTTATACACTCCCATCAACCACCAGATTATTCCTCTCATTTCCCTTTTTGTTAATATTTGTGCCCTTATAGTCATATTTTCACTTACTTTACAAAATTCTATTAGTGTTCTCTTGCTGTTGCATTGACCTTATTATTTGTCTTTCTGTACCTTTCACTCTTTGAACTACTTTCTTATGCAGTCTCCTGTCATCCCTTGATACATTACTTTCCCAGTATGATCCCATTATTTTCTGTGTATCCTAGAAGCTTCTTCACCCCATCCACCCAGTAGCCTTCGTTTAGATGTTTCATTTGGTGCTGAAAAGCTATGCCTAGAATTTCACCACCTCTCCCCGTTTTTAATCTCAACCAATACTTGACTATTCGTTTCGCAATATCAGCCCGTATACTTACCCCTTCACACATCATTCTTACTCCACTATTTGCAGTACAGTTTCGTAATCCCATAATTATTTTGGCAAATTTACTAACGATTGCCTCTAATGCTACAATTCCATTGTCTATTCCCCAAATCTCAGATCAATACAATACCTTAGCTTTAACAACAGAATTAAATACGTTTTTCTGAACTTCGTATTCTATGTTAGGCATCTTTTTAACGCATATTTTGATACCAGCCAAGGCACTTATTCCCTTCATTTTTGCTTTTTTTTATATGATCTGACCATCTACCATTGCTACTTATAATCGTCGCTAAATATTCGATTTTTTACCACTTCTAACTTTGTCTTTCCCATCCACCACTGTTCACTCTTAGAAAGTTTTACACCCCTTTTACAAACCATTACTCAGGTTTTCTGTGGGCTGACCTTTAAATTCCACTCTTTACAGTAGTTTTCTATCTCATCAATACTATTTTGCGTCTTGTTGGGCGTAAATGCGAGTAGAATGATATCGTCCGCACAGAATAGGCCTGGAATATTTTGATACTCAAGGCATGGATAAGCTCCTTTCTAAAATTCTTTCGAGTGGAAAATATAATTAATAAACAAAAATAATATGGGAGACAGTTTACACCCTTTTTAAGACCCAATTTAGAAGTTACCTCCCCCACTACTACACCATTTTTAACTTTGACATTACATTTAAATTCCGATTATATGTTATCAATTGCTCTTATAATTTTCCCTGATACTCCGATCTGCCCCAACTTGTGGACGACAGCTCTTCTACTCCCCGAATCGAACGCTTTTTCTAAATCGATTACAGTAATGTTCAACTTGCCTCTTTTCTTAATATATTTATCTATTATTGTTTTAACTAATACCATTATATTGTTACTCGTCCTCATTCAGTTTCTGAATCCTGCTTGGAATCTCGACAGGATCGAGCACTCCTCCGCCCAATTCATTAATCTTTTTGCCAATACCCCTGTGTATATCTTACTTAAAGAATCTAGCAATGTAATCCCTCTATAATTACTTGGGTTAGATCTTTCTCCACGTTTCTTATATACAGGACAGATGATTCCTTCTTGCCATGATTTAGGGAATCTTGCTCCCTCAAAAATCTTGTTAAATATTTTGACTATACTTGCTAGGATAAAGCAGGTTTTGCCTGCTTCCTTCCAGAATTCATTGTTTATACCAGAAATTGCTCCTGATTTCCCCTTCCTCCGTTTCTCTAACATTTCCCTTACTTCGTCGGCTGAAATTTCCTTATCTAAATCAGGCAGGGTGCACTCCAATCCTCTCGAGACTCCCATCTTCTCTACATTCTGTTTCCAACGATCTTCACCACATAACAGTTTACTAAAGTATTCTATCCATTCTCTATGACTTATATTTACCTGGATTATATTTTTTCTGTGTCTAAACATTTGATTTATTCTATACCATACTTTCTTAACATCATTATTCACAGCATCTCTGTTTAAGTTGTCAGTCTGTTTCTTCTGCCACAAATCTTTAGTTATAACCAATAATTCTTTGTACTATTTTCTTTTGCTACAGAATGCAGTTCTTGATTCATGCCCACCAAGTTTTCTGAATGTATCTAGTGCTATCATTACTTCTGCCTTTTTTGTCTGCATTCTTCATTGTAGCACCCACTGTTTCTTTGTATTACTTCCGAGTCCGCATTTTATGACCTGCCATCAGTATTGTGTTTTCTATTAGCTTTATCGCCTCGTCTATTTTATTTTCTTCAAACGCAATCTTAATTCCTGTCTTAATAATTTCAAATACCTCTCTTCGAAATATTCCTTGAATTCTGTGCTGAGCTCTTCACTCCATATAAACTTGGACACTGCTCTCTCTTTAATATTACTTTGATAATACCCCCCACTATTCTCTTCCGTGCTTACCATATTTATAATTATGGGTAAGTGATGCGATTCTCTCCAACCTTTAACATTTATCCTCTTAATGAGTGGTAATGCCTCCTTAGAACATAATACTAGATCAATATCACTACCACCCGTTTTGTTATAAACGTTCAATTACCCCTTTCATCACCTGGCCACCACCCATTTAAAATAAAGAGTTCTTCTGTTCCACATAATTCTAATAGTTTTTCGCCATAGTTATTATAACCTTTAGCTTGACTAGTTCTTTTTTCAATTAATATTTCCTCAGCCTCTTGCAGTCCTCGCATTGAAGTCCCCTATTATTACAATACCTATGTCCTCATGCATATTCTTTAATCAATTTATTTCTAATGCCAACTCTGTGAAAAATTCCCTGTTTGCCAAAGAGGAGCCGTCTGGAGGATTGTATACAAAACCAAGACATAGATTAACATCCCATCCCTCTTCTGTTTTAACCTTGTTTTCAACCAAATTATTTTTATATCTGATTCTATTATTTCAATTTTCTCCTTTACTTCTTCCCTTATCAAGGTTCGCATACCACCGGGATATCTACCTTTACGAGCATTCCTACCCCTTGACTTGCTATACGTTTTAAAATCTTCAATATGTACTTCATATCCCGGTGCTATCAAACTCTCAACAAAGGTAATGATATGCATTTATACTATTAATAACTTCACCTGTTCATTTCCTAACTTGTTCAAAAACCTTTTGTATTGACCGTACCAATATTCCATTCTAGCTATTTCTTACTTTTACCCTCAGGCAAATTACTTGTCTTTTATTTATTTCATTTCAATATAGGCACCTGAGCCAAGGCTCTTCTTGGTGCAATACAAATAAATTACAATGCCATCTATATTCACAAAGTAATTACAAAATAAAATACAGTAAGTATATAATTTAACATGATGTAATAAATGAGATAGGACAAAGATTCCTAACCATAATTACAACACTACTTCAAGTATTTAATTACATTACATTACATTTTGGAAGTGAGTTATACATAGTTATAGAAAAAATGCCAAAGAGAATTTTGACCATAAGTAGTTGAATGAATCTAATTGTAGTGAATATTATAAATAATTCTTGTTTCATAATTATGAATCTGTGAATTGGTAATTACGGATGTGTTTGAGCGGACTAATTTGTTCTGAATGTTATAGATCATAATTATAGAAGCCTTTATGCGGAGGTTGGGAAGTGATACTATATTACAATGTTTATACAGATCTTTAGTCGGTGTCAGAATGGGCAGTTTGAAAATTATTTTTAGTTTTCTCTTTCTAAGGACCTCTACCTTTCCAAATAATTCTTTATTACAGCATGCCCAGACTTGTATCATATAAGAGATTTGGCTTTCAATAAGAGTATAGTAAATACCCTTCAACAACCCACGAGAGAACTTATATCGCAATATACTGAGGATACCAATCACGTGATTACTCCACGACGGATTTTCATGTATAATCAGTCTTAAGAATTTAGTACTGTGCACTTTCATTACTCTTTGATTGAAGAAAAGCAGATTTTTTTCCAAATTTAATACATCTAAAGGTTTGTGAAAATTTAAGTAGTTTGTTTTTGTTAGATTTATAGTTAATCGGTTGGAATTAAGCCATGTTTCAAGTAATAGAATATCCTGCTGCATATTTTGTTCAAGTCCATAATTGATAGAGCCTGTATAAAAATATTAGTGTCATCAGCAAAAATGGATAGTCTTCCATTTAATTTAAGGTGACCAATATAATTAATGAAGATAAGAAACAGTAAAGGCCCCAGCACAGAACCCTGAGTCACACCAATTGAGATCACCTTTACATTACTTTGAGTGTTATTACATGTAACAAACTGCTCCCTATTAGAGAGGTAATCAACAAACCAATCCAATTTAATAACTCTAATGCCTGCTACTTCTAATTTATGTAATATAATTTTATGATTAACTGTGTCAAAAGCCTTTTTAAGATCTATAAATAAACCAGCTGCTAACATACCTGAGTCTAAAGCTTGATGTAGTTTAATAACAATATCCTCAATAGCATTACTGGTACTCGAGTGAGGTAGGAAACCATATTGAAATTGATAAAAATATTTATTATTTAACAAAAAATCTAATAATCTCTTTAACCACTTGTTCTAAAATCTTAGATAAAGGAGGTAATTACTTACATTAAATTTATCCATGCCTTTATAGATTGGTACAACTCTGCGATTTTAAGTTTGGCTGGTTCTTTACCCTCTGATAGAGATTTGTTAACTAATTTTGTGATGTGAGGTGTGGAACGAGCAGAACAACAGAGGGTGGGTTTTTCACAGAAATGTGCTCTTCCCAGACAACTGTCACCTAAGGAATACTGAGTGAACTTTGGAGGTGGAGGATTAGCTCAGAAGAACAACGAGCAGGTAGTAGAGGACGTACTGTGTCGAGCGACGGGGTGAGGGGGAGGATTATCTAGGAAGAACAATGTGCTGGTAGTAAGAAGGGACATACTGTGTCAAGTCACCAGTGAAAGAACACCTTTTTAAGTAAATATAGTTCATCATGCCTAAAACGAAATTATCTAAGAGTGCGCTTATACAACAATGGCTTGTACAATTTCCACGGATGACTTTTGATGGGATGATTATTTTCTGCCAGTACTGCAATAAACAGGTATGTGCATATATCTGAAATTTCATATTAATCTAAAACGAAGGTTTTGATATTGGCTCCTCTAATTAATTGTAGAGACCTAGTCCAGGCGACCTGGGTTCTATTTCCAGTACCGGCAGTAATTTAGAAATCTATGAGGTCTGGAACGGTGTTGACCCAGCATCGTGAGGACAATTGAGAAGCTACAGTGGGCAGAGGTCACGGAGGCAAGGCAATACGGCTGAGGGATGTTATCGTGCTGACCACATGCCACCCAATATCTGCAGGCCATAAGCTGGGCAGCAACCGTTATTGAAAGCCAAGGCCCTTCGGGGACTGTAGTGTTCTTGTTCTTAATTAATTAACTTTAGAGTAATAATGGCTTAATTTAAATAGTTCAAAATTACAAATTTTATTCAATACCTCACGTTTTCTATTTCTCATCTTAGTCTCTAATTGACATCACTTTCTTGTGTTTTAGATTTCACGTGAGAAAAAACGCCACCTTCAGCAGCATGCAGATACTGCCAGTCACAAAGCGAAAGCGAAAGCAGCCATGAAAAGTAACATTAGACAGACTCTGCTCACACAAACTATATCTCCTACAACCCATAATGGTTTCTATGCTGATATGTATAGAGCCCTAGTTGCAGCAAATATCCCCTGGAATACTGTGCATAATCTGGTTTTCAGAGATTTTTTTACAGAAATACACAAAGCAGCACATCCCATCAGCATCTACATTAAAGAAAAACTACTTAGATATTTGTTACAATGAGGTCATTTTGTCAATCAGGGAGGATATTGTTGAGTCTTGCATATGCTTGTGTGTGGACGAAACCACCGACTTTGTCGGCAGGTACATTGCTAACCTTATGGTAGGAAAACTGTAACCCAATCAGGCATCTACCGCTCACCTTCTTTGCTCTAAACAGCTTGAGAAAGTCAATAGTCAAAGCATTGCATACTTCATCAACAAAGGGTTGCAACTGTTGTACCCTGGGAGTGTCGATGATTCTAAAGTCCTTCTCCTTGTCCCCGATGCTGCTTCCTACATGATTGCCACTGCATCTCTTCTCAAAACTTTCTATCCTTCTTTAATTCATGTTACTTGCATGGCGCATGGCTTGCATAGACTCGCAGAAACAGTTAGGGCCGAGTTTCCTGCAGTAAATACTTTTATTTCAACAATGAAGAAAGTGTTCTGTAAGGCTCCATCAAGAATAGCCATCTTTCGAGAGAAACTCTCCTCTATACCTTTCCACCACAGCCAATCATCACCCGTTGGGGTTCCTGGATGGAAGCTGCCCTGTATTATGCAGAACAACTTGAGGAAATCATGACTGTGATAGACAATTTGCCTTAAACGGACAACTCTGCATGTGTGTCGTCTGTCAAAGAGCTGTTAAATGATTGTTCCAGTGTTCAGAGAGACATTGCGTATATTCAGGCAAATTTTTCATTTCTTCCAGTCACCATTACAAATACGGAGGGAAAAAAAGAAACAGTCTCAAACAGCAATTTTCTGTAATCGAGGAAGCTGAGAATAACAGACAAAGTGCTAGGGTTAAGGTAGAGGATAAAATAAGAGACAAGTGGTCTAATGTACTGCAGAAGAACCCAGGTTATTTAGTGCTGAAAAGGGTACATCAGGTAATGGACGGGGAAAAGGTAGACTTACCAAGTGAAATTCCATTGAAAAATGTAGGTAAATTTTCCTATGCCCCTCTAACATCTGTGAGTGTGGAGCGCTCTTTTTCTGCTTTCAGAATGATTTTAATAGACAAAAGACACAGCCTGACTGTGGAAAATTTAAAGAAGATTATTGTTATATACTGCAAAGCAAACTACGAATGAAAGTACTGTAGGAATGTTCCTCACAAATAATAAACACATACTCCATTCGCGTTTACACCGTTATTGGATGCCTACAGTGCTGTAATTGTGTACAGTGAATTTATTATTAAGGTTTTAGACCAGTACTGTTAATGACATATCATATAATCCATAACTCTTTTTGACACATGACTTTTTTATATTGTTTTTGATAAATCTCTTTTTTATTCTGCCTTAATTTTGCAGTTGTTTCGGTTAAGAATAGGGATACTACGTTTGTTAAAGTAAAAAAGTATCACGTTACAGTTTAAGTGAATATTGTAATATTTTAAAGTCCATTTCCTGCCTATCCACACATTTTAAAAACATATTTTAAGTGCCTATTTTCTCTTTTAAAAGCCTATTTACTTGTTTTAAAAGCCTATTTTAGGCGCCTAAAACTAATTTTTTTTGAGCCTAAAATCCCAGGTCTAATGATTACACAGCACTTTTAAGGTTAGCCAGCAGTACGTGATTTTTCTTTCAATCGTCGCTCGGAAATGTACATTACTATAACGTAGGAAACCTTCAAATTCCTTTAATTACCCGCCACAAACACAATATTAGAGCCGCCATTAATTCTTACTTCTAGTCATTCTCTTTTTCTCCCGTTCTAGAATACTGCCCTCTGGTGAACTAATAACTTATTTGTCTATATTGCCTTTCTGTCCTTTGCCCTTCTTAGCCCAGAAGTCCATTAAACTCAAGGATTTATCTCTCCCTGCCAACATCTTGCTTCTGTCATCAGATGGGCCGCTTCTCCCTGGATTCGTGTCGACTCGGCATTCAGCTGGTTGTCCATCCCCCTCCACTATGCGTTCGTCACTCTGCTGTCTTCTGTTCTTCTGTAGAGTATGAAGGTCGCTGTTATCATCAGATTGTACATTGTCAGCCACCGTACAGGAAGCTGACTGGCGAATTCCTTGCTCTACAGACAGTTGCACTTCCTGGTGCGATGAACTCAACTGCCGTTCCATTTCCTGTAGCTGTGCAATTGACCAAATACGCGACCAGTTACTGTCACCTACTATAAGAAGTTTGCCTCTTATGTATGCTTTTATTCCATAATTCCTAGCTTGTACTAGATGAAATCGCAAGAATCTCTGTTCCATGACAGTATACATATCTCTTCTCACCCAAATCCTTTCTCCTTTTAGGTTCTTCGCATTGAGGATGATTTTGTTCGCCTTCAGAGAGGAGATCAAATTAACTTTAATAGGTCTTTTCCCTTTGACTCTCCCCAGCCTATGAATTTCATCAATGTCGTCTTCTTACAATTTATCTTTATATGATTATTTATAATATCCAACACTTTACTGGTTAGATAATTCAAATCCTCCTTTTCATTTTCCGATATTCCGTATATGAAAATATCTTCCTCTTAGTGTCCGGAATAGTCATTTTAATTTTTCCATTTCCCCTTCAATCCCCTTCATTTTCACCTTCAGTAATTCTATTTCCCTACAGTTTTCTACCACCTTTTCTGTCATAATTCTTATCTCTTCTTTTATAGTCTTTCATTTCTGCCATATCATTTCTCAACTCGCGAATTAGCTCCCCCCGTTTGATCAATCTGGCAAGCCTCTCTGACTATTTCCTTAATCTTTTCCATATCCTCCCAACTCATTGATCCCTTTGGTCCAGAGTTCACTTCTATGCCTCCTATTATCAGAAGAATTGCCACTATTGCTACCACCATCATAGTTACCTCGAGCCCAGATTGTCGTAGGTGCACCTTCCCACTTGCCGTACACACACTCTTCACTCGCCCGTGCCATCGCCCTATGGCTCTACAGCAATATTCATTCTTCTCACTCAGCACTCACTGAACAATACAACCTCTCGCTTCGCTAGCTCGATTACAACGACCAGAGACTTATATGCACTCTCACTTACACACTAACTACACCCCCTCCGCCACCCTCACAACCTATGCGGAGATCTGCAACCTTTATTTACAATCCCATTTATGTGCTTACCCAGTGAAGATCTCTCCTAGGAACCTAGGTACCTACTTACAATGATCTCCAAAGGGGACTTTCACCCTATCAAGTCAATAATTAAAACTGGGGGGACTTTCCCTATTTTTGAAACTCACAACCTGATTTTTAACCCCGTTTATCATCATGCGATTACGTACTGTCATTCTTACAACATTATCGAGGATATTTTGCAGTTTCTCGCAATCTTGTAACATTTATTACTCTTTACAGTACGGATTCATGTTTAAATGGTTAGCGTGGTGGTCTTTGGTCACAGGGTTTCCGGGTTCGATTCCCCACAGCGTCTAGAATTTTAACCATAATTGGTTAATTCCTCTGGCGCCGGCACTGGGTGTATGTGTTGTCTTCACCATCATCATTACGCGCAGGTCGCCTACGGGAGTCAGATAAAAAGATCTGCACCAGACCTCTCCGGAGGCCATACTCCATTTAATTTCAATACAGAATAACGTCATCCGCAAAAAGCCTTATCTCTGATTCCACTTAACTCATATCATTTATACAAATAAGAAAACATGAAAATCCAATAAATTTACCTTGAGGAATTCCCCTCTTTTATTACATGGTCAGGTAAAACTTCGCTTACTCTACTTTTCTGAGTTCTATTTTCTAGGTATATAGCCACTCGTTCGGTCACTCTATTGTCTAGTCCAATTGCAGACATTTTTGCCAGTAGTCTTCCATGATCCACGCTATCAAATGCCTTAGATAGGTCAATCTCGACACAGCCCGTTTGACCTCTGCTATGTCCTGCTGGAATCCTAGAAGTGGAATAACCTTTCCTAAACACGAACTGCCTTCTATCAAACCAGTTATTAATTTCTCAAACATGTCAAATTCAATCAGAAATAATTATTTCCCAAAGCTTACATGCAATGCATGTCAAATTTACTGGCCTGCAATTTTCAGCTTTACGTCTATTACCCTTTCCTATATACACAGGGGCTACCCGTTCTTTAGGGCCGCTTTCTTCGCAATGATAGCCCAGATTAATTTATAAATATATCAGGACAGTCGCTCTAAACAACTTCCCCCCTCATTTACCTTCAAGGACAAATTTAATATTCTGTAAATTTTATGTAATTATTTGTGTGATAGTGTTGGACTTAGAAAGTTAAGCTGGGAGTAAGTTAGTGTACCACTCAAACTACTGCGGATTCTAGTGTTAAAGTGCTGAAGACATTTAAGTTAGCTGCGAGTTTGATCTTACTACATTGTAATTATTATGTTACTCGTATTTATATATTATGAGCGTATTATTTTCGAGATTCTGCGTTGTGATTATATAGCGCTAGATATAAGGAATTATTTGCAGTTATTTCTGTACATTTCATACGAATTTGTATACGATGTTTCTTTCCTTCTTCTGTTCTTTACTTCTTGTTCAACGTCGTACTAACACATTGAAGGTTTTTGGCGAAGCAAAGTATGGAAAGGTGAAGGTGGCGACCGTGGTCTTAATTGAAGTACAGCCCCAGCATTTGCCTGGTGTGAAAATGCGAAACCACGCAAAATCATCCTCAGGGCTCCCGATGATGAATTCGAACCCACAGTCTCCCGAATGCAAGCTCACCACCGGGCCAACTCGCTCGGTATCGCGATTGTTTCTAATTGTTAGTATAAGTTACAGTACTCGCAAGATCCCAGTCCTTTTTTAGAATTTGTTTTACGTCGCACCGAAACAGACAGGTCTTATGGCGACGATAGGATAGGAAAGGCCTACGAGTGGAAAGGAAGTGGCCGTGGCCTTAATTAAGGTATAGCCAACTTGCCTGATGTGAAAATGGGAAAACGCGGAAAACCATCTTCAGGGCTGCCGACAGAGGGGTTCGAACCCACTATCTCCCGGATGCAAGCTCACAGCGCGGTCGAAAAAGAACAACGCTTGACCAAAGGAGGTCGGATAGGATAGATGAAAGTGAGGAGCCTGGTACAAGTAAGCGGAAGCAATGCCAGGATCGTCAGATAGCTCCTCAGTTGTAATCACGAAGCTGCAGGCCTTCGGATGAGCAGTGGAGCTGTTGCGCCAACAAGCTTGAGTAGGGATTTCAAGAAAACCAAATAACCCTTTACGATTATAGAAAGAGGAATTACGGTTTGGAATAGTTTCTTCTTCTTCTTCTTTATCTGTTTACCCTGTAGAGTCGGCTTTTCTCTCGGACTCAGCGAAGGATCCCACCTCTACCGCCTCAAGGGCAGTGTTCTGGAGCTTCAGACTTTGGGTTAGGGGATACAACTGGCGAGGAGGACCAGTACCTCGCCTGGGCGACCTCACCTGCTATGTTGAACATGGGCCTTTTTAGGGGGATGGGAAGATTGGAAGGGATAGACAAGAAAGGAAGCAGCCGTGGCCTTAAGTTAGGTACCATCCCGTCATTTGCCTGAAGGAGAAGTGGGAAACCACGAAAACCACTTCGAGGATGGCTGAGGTGGGAAACGAACCCAACTCTACTCAGTTGACCTCCCGAGGCTGAGTAGACCCCTTTACAACCCTCCTACCACTTTTCAAATTTCATGGCAGAGCCGGGAATCAAACCCGGGCCTCCGGGGGTCGCAGCTAATCACACTAACCACTACACCACCGAGGCGGACGTTGCAATAGTTTACCAAACGATATGTTTCATAAATTTTCAAGTTCTTTGGAATCATTTAAGAAAAGGCAAACTAAACAAGAGATAGGGAATCTGCCACCTGGGCGACTGCCCTAAATGCAGATCAGTGGGGAATTATTTATTTATTTTATTATTTATTTATTGATAAACAGCTATTGTAAAATATTGCAGGCTTGTCTAATCCCTGTAACTAACTTGAACCAAGAACTCATTCTACCATCCATTCTCACTGTAGCCCATTTGTCGACATAAATGCCTTTCATTACTTGTAATAATCTACCCTTAACCCAACAATCCGTCAGTACGGCGAATACGGTATTCTGCCATAAGCCTTTTCTAGTTCTACGAGACATAAATTATTATTATTATTATTATTATTATTATTATTAATAATAATAATAATCTGCAATCTTCAGAATCTTCAGAATATAACTTTCTAAGTACTTTGTAGTGCAGGAGATGTGTAAATAGCCCAGCTTTGAGTGGCGTACTGGACTCCTGTGAACGCTACAACGATTACATAATTGCCATGTCTTTGATGGCTAGAACCAATCTCTCGTTAAAGTTGGGCACAGACGCAGCGGACTTGTTGATCTGCCTCCCCGAGGCTGCGCCGACGCCGGGCACACTGCGAACCACGTGCTAGTGCATATAAAACACGGAGCGTAACGACGCGGGCCAGCAGTCCGACTCTCTGCGTCTGTGACATCCGCTACAGCTGTCAGTAAGGTAGGTTAACAACCCTCTCTAACTTGCACTCTAATCAGAAGAAAATGCACTGATGTCACCACCTTCTGCTTACTACATTTTCACCTAACTGAATATCTCCCTGTTGCTTTATGCCGTTAAGAAAATGATCCAAGTAAACTATGAACTACGATGGTGAATGATTATAGCCTTGTCTAACACTTATAACTACCTTGAAGTAAGAACTCATTCTACAATACATTCTCACTGTAGCCTAATTGTCAACATAAATGCCTTTGGTTACACAGATCCTAATTGATGCTTACTTTCTCGACATATGGTAAATAGCCGGTGTTTTAGACGTCCTATCTCAATGCCTTCATCATCATCTCTCAGGTTTCTACCTGACGCTGAAAAGGGTAAGCTCTCGCTGTTTGTATTTCTGGGAGAGTCTCGATTTTTTGGATTTCGCAATACTTTATCATGTTAGCTTGAAGAATCCTCTTTCTGGAAAAAATAGCATATGGTAGACTGAATTCGTACAGTCTCTCATGAAGGTCAGTAAATATTTGAAATTTTTCCGATTTTTTAATTATTTCGTTTAGGCTAGACAGTCTGAATTGCTTTAAATGAACAAACCAACATCACGGTCTCGTGTCTCCTGTCTTGTCCACAGATACCTTGTAACAACATTATGAAAACCAAAACAAAGTACAAAATGGCTTTTGTGCTAATCAATATGATTTTTATTAATTTGAATTCATTGTAACGGGCACAATATTTTGTTTTCCACTTTCAACTAGAGGACTTGGTATATGTTTTTGTTACGTACATGGTCTCCATTCTTAAAGGACGATATAATATTTTAGTTGTTACTCTAATAGACAAGAATATGGTGTACTAAGGACAGTCTCGAGTCTAATAGTAAAGTCCCTGTTCCCTGTGACGCCTAAAACCAGATATTTGGATTTAATAATAGTTTATCATCAGATGGAGCAAGCTTTTTGACGATGTATTGCCAATGTCTATCCTTGAGGAAAATACCTTTAGGCACTCCCAAATTTAGTTGGCGCTGAACGCTTTATGAAAAGGACTGATTGACAATATATCACCAATGGTGACACTAACCTAGAACGTGTTTTTTAAAGTTATTATTTTATTCGATCATCTGTTATTTTGCGAGAAGAGATTACATTCTATGTTAAAATTTTTTGAGACGATATTTTCAAAAACACGCCTTGATCATTTTCACCACAACATGTGGTAAATAGCTGGTGTTGTAGGCGCAAGTTACATCTGTAAGAGATTGTCGCCTTGCTCTCTATGCTCGTATTTTAAAAATTAGATCCTTACACTTTGTGTCGACGTTTTGTCTATTACTGAAATTGGTCAGCGTGAAACTGCGAGATATGTTTCATTTGAGAGAGCAGTAAAATTACTAGCGGTCGGTTTCACACGCTAAAAATGTTGAGTTTTTGGTAATAGGTGGTATAAGATTTCCTCGTACACGATGTTTTCCTCCTCATGTATGAAAATGAACGCATGATATTGTATATTCCTCGCGTTTAATCTTTTATCAGACCTTGTTCTATGGGTCATCGGTCCATAGACTAGCTTGATGCAGCACTCCATGGCACCCTATCCTGTGCTAACCTTTTCATTTCTACTGCATCCTACATCTGCTTTGCCATCATCTACGGTTCTTACCGCCTTCACTAACCTCAACAACTAACTGAACAAGTCGTGGGTGTCTTAAGATATGTCCTATCATTCTGTCTCACCTACTCATCAAATTTAGGCAAATCGATCTGCTCTCACCATTTCGATTCAGTATCTCTTCATTTGTGATTCGATGTACCCATCTCACCTTCAGCATTCATCTGTAATACCACATTTCAAAAGCTTCTACTCTCTGAGCCACTCATGTCCATGTTACAATGCCACGCTCGTCTTTAAAATATCTTTCTAATTCCTATGTCAGTGTTCGAAGTGAACACATTTCTTTTCCTTGCTTGTCCTAGACTGCATTTTATGGCCTTACTTCTGCCATCGTTAGTTATTTTACTACCCAAGTAACAATATTCACCGACTTCCTTTAAGACTTAATCGAGAAGTTCCTGCATCACCTGATTCGTTCAACTGCACTCCATTACCTTTGTTTTTGACTTATTTATTTCCATCTTGTACTCCTTCCTCAATACTCTGTCCGTATCGTATGTATGTTTAGTCCTCAGCCCGAAGGCTGGTTGGATCCTCAACAGCTCCGCCATCAGCTGTCATAGATGGCCTAGGCATCACTGAAGAGGCGTACTAGGGAAATGAGGAGTGAGGTAGTTTCCCGTTGCTTTCCTCACCGAGCCAGAAGTTGCTATTACATATCAGTCTGCCAAGCCCACTGAAATGCATGCAACAACCTACCCTATGAGCAATATTTTCACACCATTCATAGCAGGGACTGGCTGCAGAAGGAATGGCATTACTAGCATCACTCATACCTCAGTCACTTTCATTTTGTCAAAGCCAAGGATAAAGCTGAGACAGATTAATGAAAGTAACAAGATTGCTCTAGCCCATACCAGAAGACGTAGTGCACTGTAAACACTAGGTCCCGCCAGCAAAGGCATCTGTCCGTATCATTCAGCAATTTCTCCAGATCTTCTGCAGATTCAGATAAAATAACAATATCATCGGCAAATTTCAGAGTTTTGATTTGGATTGTGATTGCTTTTCCAAATTCCTCTTTGATTCCCTTTATCGCCTGTTGTATGTAAACACTGAAAAGGAGGGGGCAAACTGCAATCTTGTCTCACTCCTTTGTGGAATGGTGCTTGATTCTCATCGCTGCAGACTGATTGTAGATAACCCTTCTCGGTATCTGATCCCGATCCCCTTCAGATGGTCCCATCAACATTATCAAATGACCTTCCAAGATCTACGAACGCCATGTACGTGGGCTTGTCGTTCTTAATTCGATCCTCTAAAATCAGACGTAAAGTCAGGATTGTTTCAAGCGTTCCTACATCTCTTCTGAGGCCAAACTGATCTTCTCTCAACTCAGATACAACTTGTCTTTCCATTCTTTTATCGGACTTCATTTTAATTATTATCAAAGTATGATTCACCTCTCCTGTAGATATAAATCGTCTGGATACCAACAAAAACATATTACATCAATATGTTCAAATGTCTCTGAGAATTGTGTACCTTTGAGGAACCGTCCACTCGTTTTTCTTCTGATGGACTGTATGCACCTCTGCACTTAGCTTACTCCTTTCTCCCCCTGTCATACTTAAATAATTCCTGCGGTCTGAAAACTCTTAAATGATTTGCTAGTCTTAATAAGTCTATCGAAGTGATAAAAGAAAAGGATTTTGTTTCAAATTTTGAAGTTTTTTTTACTGCACGCTGTAACATACGTAGGTTTATTGTACATGTCGCAGATGATTTTCTAGAACTTGCTATGCTCAAAAATGCTTGGTTGAGGGTTTAGACAGCGTGTATAAAGAAGACGTTCAAATGTATACTTTTTCCTTGATTTGTTTCATTTAAGTCCGCACAGTTTTGATACTTCCTTTCTCATACACCTTAACTTTTCTCCACGATTGCTAAAATGTAAAGCTAAATTTGCAACATCATCCATTACGTGGTCCAGGAGACTAGCACACACAAATATAGACGGAGCTCCTTAATATGTTATTGAATTAAATTAATAAAACTCTATCAACTTTTCAGGGGATTTTGTTATCACTTAGAACGTAGTGTTGGCATACGCATAAAATAATTATAGTGCATTTTGTCATTCAGTAGAGTAATCAGTACTTTGTTGCATCACCTGTCTTCATAAGGGCTTTAGTGCGAACGTAGTGTACTTGTAATGCCCTCTACATATATTATTCAGAACAAGATTCCATGGAACACAACAATAACAGATTACAAATCTAGTGTTGTTCGTAGAAGTACAAGCAGTAACAAGAATTATAACTCGATAATAATCGTGCTATCTAAAATCATTAACAATGAAGTTGTGTCCACACAACTCAAAAGTTAGTGTCTGTGATAAATTGTTTTACTGTTTTAACAAATAAATGTAGAGCCAAATTAACAAAATAGCAATGCCAGTGACGAGTCACTGAAAGTATAGGTGAGTAGAAATAGACGAAGAAGAGAGGGCCATCTACGAGCCAACAAAAGAATATTTCAAAGACACGTGCAGAATTTCTAGCGTTAAAATTGTTCGACTGTTAATCCGCGCCAAAGGAACAACAGCTAAATTTTGTCTGAAACATCTCGTAAATCTCGAAGTTCCTAATAGCATCCTCCTAGATGTGTAAATATTAGTGATGAAGGGGTCACTTCAAATTATTCGCAATCTCCGTCAAATCCATTTTTTTAAAAATTGCTTTTACGTTGCAGCGACACAGATAAGTCTTATGGCGACGATGGGATGGGAAAGGGCTAGGAGTGGGAAAAAAGTGGCCGTGGACTTAATCAAGTTACAGCCCCAGCATTTGCCTGGTATGAAAATGGGAAACCACGGGCTTCCGACAGCGGGGTTCAAACCCAGTATCTCCCGAATGCAAGCCCGCAGTTGCGCACCCTGACAGCAGGGCAAACTCGCTTGGTATTATTATTATTATTATTATTATTATTATTATTATTATTATTATTATTATTATTAACGACTTGGATTCTTTTTCTGTGTAACTATGATGGGCATTTTGTCCCAGGCTGGCCTTTCGAAACGTTGTTCGTCCGGGGAAGACAGTTAAAGGTATATTTCACCTTTGGGAATAACAGTGACCGACAATCAATATTCTAGTAATCTAATTCCAATATCAGCGAGGGTCCTCTTATACTAATATGCAACTAACATTCAGTAGTACTCCTACATGTAAGATCATTAGAGTAATAAATTTCCTTTCTGATTGTCATATTACGGCGAATAAAACTGCTGATTCTAATAATAACAATACACTTACCATTTTGTCCGACTCGTTGGCTGAATGGTCAGTTTACTGGCCTTCGGTTCAGAGGGTTCTGGGTTCGATTCCCGACAGGGTCGGGGATTTTCACCTTCATTGATTAATTCCAACGGCCCTGGGGCTGGGTGTTTGTGCTGTCCCCAACATCCCTGCAACTCACACACCACACATAACACTATCCTCCACCACATTAACACGCAGTTACCTACACATGGCAGATGCCGCCCACCTTCATCGGAGGGTCTGCCTTACAAGGGCTGCACTCGGCTAGAAATATCCACACGAAATTATTATTATTTACTTACCATTTTTACCCTCCGTAGATTTTTTTCCAAAAACATTATCAAAGTTTATGGTACACCTATACTTCTCTTCATGTTGTAGCTGGATGAATAATTAATTATATCTGCACGAAAGAAAAACCTGAAGCATTCGTGCCTCGCGTGTTTCTAACGTAAATTGGGGCATTATCAACCAGTAGTTCACTCACGGTTTGATTGGACCTACGCTTTATTCTCCCAAGCCAATATCTCTTTGTAGAATTCTGTACCGGAAGCCCGCCTCGTGGCCATGAGGGTTAAGGCGTCACAGGGTAGTAGAGGTCGGAGTATACAATTTCCAATCACCAGACTGCGTGCCAAAAGCCTGGATTACATGCCAAACAGTACTCATGTGGAGTGAGGGCACATGACGCTGTTGATGGTGAGTCGTCCGTCCTTGGTGTTATTCGACAGGAGTAGCCTACGTGCCGGCACCGGGTTTCACCCTCTTCCTACGTCATTATCATCATGATACCACGTCCAGACGCGCGGATCGTACATGGGCGTCTACCAGACGAGCCAAACTCGTCCTCTGATACTCCCGACACTAAAAGCCGTGCCATAACTCAAATAAACAATGCATAGAATACAGTTAATGTTTAATTGATTTGTAATACAGTAATATCAAACACGAGATGGTGAGTTTATTCAAACCGACACTATCCCTTGGTTCCCCTCTTTGCACAAGGAGGGAGGGGAAGTGGGGACGTGTCCCCACAAACCCTACTGGCCGAGATGCCAGTGAAATAATGTGAACATTTTCTTGAACTCATGAACGGGGCTCACGTCATTCAGGTGAACCGAACACGCCTTTACCGTTTTATTTAGGCAGCCCCTAGGAAAATAACAATATGTACATCTCTGCTACACAGAAAAACATAAAAACCAAACCAAACCCCATGGCAGAACAGCCCCGAAGGACCTTGGCCTGCCAAGCGACAGCTGCTGAGCCCGGAGTCCTGCAGATGATGAGGTGTCGTGTGGTCAGCACGACGAAACCTCTCGGCTGTTATTCTTGGCTTCCTAGACCGGGGCCGCCATCTCACGTAGGCTGAGTGGACTAGAATCAGCCCGCAGGTTAGTTAAAAATCCCTGACCTAGGCGGGAATCGAACGCGGGGCCTTCGGGTAAGAGGCAGGCTCGCTATCGCTACAGCGCGGGGCCGACCGATAAAACATAGAATCATGGATATATTTTGGAACTTAGAAAACGAGACAGCGAGTACAGATTCTTTGTTTATTCCCCTCTTAGTAGCCTCTTACGATACGCACGGGTACAGATAGGGAACACATCCTTTCAGTTCACTCACAGGGGAGACAAATAGTTCCGATAAATAAATAAATAAATAAATAAATAAATAAATAAATAAATAAATAAATAAATAAATAAATAAATAAATAAATAAAAAATTCTTGGGACGAAGAGATTTTGAGAAGCTCCGACTCTTCTCTGCATGATGCTCCCGATCCCCCAGAATCCGATGATCGGGAGAAACCGGACTAGGTGTGTCCAGAGCCTGGGGTAGTTGCTGTGATAACGTGTTATCCATCATGCCAATGTTGCAAGTTGAAGATACATGCAGGGGGTGATCATACTGGTATGCTCACAAGGTTAAGATCGAGAGGTGCCTCTTGGTGTCTTCCGGCTAACTTATCATTTACAATTAATTAGGAGTCCGTGGTTAGAACTTCGGTTGTAAGCCGAAGAGCCAGTTCTTCCGCACTCTCACCCGTTGGGAAAAGACAACTGGTAGGAAGTGGTCGACAGGACGCAAGATGCAACACAGTGCATTCATGAAGAGATTTTGGGAGGATAAGAAGGCACAAACCATCAAACCAACTAACAAGTTCAAACGCGCTCTATGAATGGGCATAACGAAGGAAGAAGAAGAAGAAATAAATAATTTTCTCTTCCCCCCTCAGATTCCGCAGTGTTCAGAATTTTAATTAATATTTTGCTGTTTGAACTATTCGCCACTCTTCTGCTTATAGCCTCTCTCTATAGACGTCCAACATCAACAACGCCTTTCCGTTCAGCTAAACGGCGTCGTTCTTCAATTTATATGGCGTACACTGGTTGCCTCGTTACGACCGAAAACCGACGACGCTAAATTGCTTACGCTAATTCATGATGGACCCCCAGCGCATAGCTGGCACGATTCATAAACTTGTACTCATCAAATAGACACCGCGAAGCACCCCTCTGGACAGACGGCAGAGAGCTGGTTTTCAGAGATCGGAATGGCGGCTTCGCACGAAGTATTTCACTAATGGCAGAATTGGTGCGGAACGCGATCATTGAAACACTTGGGTTGTAGCACCCCGTTGTTGAAACTCGTAACCCTTGTATACATCGCTGTTGGAGTGGCGAGCTGTGTGAACTATTCAACTAAATTATAAGCATAATTACAGTGGAATTTCGTAGTGTAGTTCTAAATGAAAGGTCGACCTGTCAAGTCTACCCATGGAGTAGAACGCTGGCTGTTTCTGTCCACGTGCTTCACATTTAGTGAAGTTATTGTTTTGATAAATTATTACAATTTCCTTTAATATTCCCTTAATATTCTTTAGTAAAAATGGGGCTATTGGTGGGGTTTACCTTAAAATCCCCGACAACGCCATGTGAGCGGTGTCCGGGAGAATTTTTTTAAAAATTTCTGAATGTTTCTCTTTTCAGATATTCAAGTCATTCCATTGGTTTAAAAAATATTTCTACAGACGCGAAAGAATTCATTTGTAAGTTATTCTGAACGCATGAACAATTACTGGAAGAGAAGTCTTGCTTTCACTGTGCAGATTCTCGATGTTCTACATTTTCCTGATACTGTAAGTACATGGTAAATCTACGTCGTAGTGATTTACGTTTCAACTAAACACTCATTACATTTAACAATGAACACAAGAGAAAACAAAAGGACTGGGCTTAGTGGCTTAGTAGACCAGTGCAGCCTCGTGGTATCTGAAAGTGCTCAAATACGCCAGTCTTGTGTCAGCAGATTTATCACCACTGAAGGCAACTCCTGCCAAACAAATTGAGGGACCTCGGCGTCTTTGAAAATCATAAAAGTAGTTACTGTGACATAAAACTATTATTATTATTATTATTATTATTATTATTATTATTATTATTATTTAATAACAAATACATCGCAATTGGGAAATATTCAGGTGGCAATGGTTAAAACATAATCATTCAACAAGGAAAACAACAACAACAAGAGTACAACAAGCAATTCCACTGAAAGAAAATATCACAAGAAATACCACTAGTTTAACATTCTAAATCAAGCAGAAAATCACAAATTCAGTGTCAGTTATTTACAAATTTTACTTTTCACTTTACTCTAGCAGTAATGATCTTCTTAAACGTTTTGATACTGAAAGGGAATCTGCTGCAGGTAATTTATTCCAATCCCTTATGGTTCTGTTTACGAAGGAAAACTTGCCCACGTCCGTATGCTGGTTTCTTGCCCCAATGTTATGCTTGCGATCATTTCTCGATAAGTATGAGGGAGGTTGTAACCTATTGCTGTTAATACTCCCGTGTAGCTCTTATAAAGACCACACAGCCGAGTTCTAGTTCTTTTAGTATCAAGACTTGATGATATTCGTCCTCTTCCCGTTTACGAAACGCGTCGTTATTATTTGAACTTTTCCTAGCGAATTTATTAAACTTACCCTGTACGGGTCCCAGCACGCAGATCTATATTCGAGAACCGGCTTCTTAGCGAATATTTGTAAGCTGTACTTTTGGCACCACAACTAGCTTTCATGAGATTCCACATAATAAAATGTAACGATCTCGAGGATGTCTTAACTACATTTTCCACTTCCTCTGACCAGTTTAAGTCTTTTCTAATAATAACATGTAAGTCACTATCAACTTCAACCTTCCACTGCGGGTGGGGGAGATAGAATAACACCCACGCTACCTCCTGCCTATCGTAAGAGGCGACTAAAAGGTCCCTAGGGGCTCTGAACTCGGGAGCGTGGGTTGGTGACCGCGGGGTCTTTGGCTAAGTCTTGACATTGCTTCCACTTTTATCCATCCTATTCGACCTCCCTTGATCAACTCTTGTTCTTTTCCGACCCCGACTCGAGGCCCAGGGAGTCTTTCATTTTCACGCCCTTAGTGCCTTTCTTTAGCCGACATCTTCATTTTTCGAAGCATCGCATCTCTTCCATTTTTTCTCTCTGATTAGTGTTGTATAGTGGATGCTTGCCCAGATTTACTTCCTCTTAAAACAATAATCACCACCACTATCAACTTCAACAACACTTCCCCCACCCTCACCCCACTCTCTCTTCCTTGCCTTCTTTTTTACTGGAACACAATTTCTTGCTTTTTCCGCTGCAGATTTTCATTGCATTTTCACGCGCCCATTTTGTAATCGTATCTAAATCCTGCTGAAGCAATAGTTCGTCCTCCTCTTTCTCTATGTCCCGGTATATGACGCAAACACCAGAAAAGAGGCGCACTTCCGATTTATCGAATCATTATTATCGAATTACAGTATTATTTTCTTTATAGCCTGCTAGGCAGCATGTGTCAGTTTCACTTGATTAATTCATCTGGCTCGGGGACTAGATATGTGTGCCGTCTTGAACGTAAGAATTCGTCATAAGTCGGGCCCCATCTTCACTGGCACGCAGTGTCTCTTCGGATGCCATGTGCCATACTGAAATACTGTTTTACATTTTATACTTAAACTCTTTGGCCCACAGTCTCCAAAAATGTCAGCTGTCTCCTTCATTAGAATAAAGCAGTTACGTGCTGTTGATTGCACGCTCTGTTCTGCTTTATGTCGCTCCGACACAGATTGGTCATATGGCGACGATGGGATGGGAAATGCCTAGGAGTGGAAACACAGCGGCTATGGCCTTCATTAAGGTACATCCCCAGCACTTTGTTGGTGTTAAAATGGGAAGCTACGGAAAACCATTTTCTGTTCTGCCGACAGAGTGATTCGAACCCACTATCTCCCGAATGCAAGCTCAGAGCTGGGCGACGCTAACAGCACGGCTAACTCGCTCATCATGTGGTCAGACGTATTTCTGATGATGGGTTCAGTGCTCTATTCTGATGAATTTATAATATGCAAACAAATTCATGTAGGTGCGATGACATGAAAGTGACAATGAGAAAACGATAACATGTTGATTGAAGTTCCTGTTCGTTGGAGCCACGGCACGGTCTTAAACAGTAATTCTCGACCACCCGCTGTAACAAGTATTATCAATGGACGTATTGATGCCCTGACAATGATGAACTTGATGCCGTCAACGACTGGCAATACTGTACGTATGGACATGCCGAGGGCAAAGTAATGGCCGGGTGCATCAGCGAAATAAGTATTATTTCAAGAACATTAGCGATTTTCTGTATTTATTTATTTATATTTGCCACAGGATCACCCACAGTATATATCTCTAAACACTCTGCGTTATAGATGTAGAATACTTATGATATTTGGACAAAGACATTATTGCTGGCTGTAAAGATGATCCCATAGAAGTTGAAGAGAGCCCCGCAAGGCTAATAATAATTCCACACCTTTACATATAACATTTCCAAATAGAAATGAAAACAACACCGTTGAAATAATTTTGCAATGACACCCCTACAAGCACTAGCAATCCGATGAGTGTGACACTCTTGAAATTGGAAGCGATTTTGATGAAGTCTGCATGTGGTTCATCTATTTATTTCTTCTGTTGATCGATTACTGTTGGCTGGTATATACTGCATGCTTTAATATTTTATCAAGCGTAGTGTAATGTCCAGTTGGCTTACTTTTTCCTGTTCATTTCATTAAACATACCAAAGAATAGTTTCAAGTGTGTAAGTTAACGGCTATTATAGTCGCGGCTTTATGAGATATTCTGTATTTTGTCAATGTAAAACGATTTGACATTTCTTTCTCTTTCCACCTCCGCATTGTAACGGATAGCGGGTTCGATTCACCAGTACTACTACGGAATTAACGTTGGCACAAGGGCTAGTAGCCGGCCCCGCGTCTTCCCCGCAGGCCCGGGTTCGATTCCCAGGCAGGCCATGCATTTTTTTTACCTTATCCAAGGGCCAGGTAGAGGTCAACTCAGCTTACGTGATTATAACTGAGGGGCTATGGCGGCCGCGGTCCAGGAAGCCAAGATAATAGTCGAGAGGACCCGTCGTACGGACTGCACGAATAATCTGCAGGTATTTCGGCTGAGCAGTGGTCACTTGGTAAACGATGGCCCTTTGGGAGGTGTGCCTGAAAATAGCTGCCCCACCTCGAGGAATACGACGGCACGAGTTTACTATTTCTTTCTGTGTTATAGTGAGGGTTTCCAGCTGTTTATCCGCACTTTTTATGTACCAGCGATTCAGTGAGACTCTACTGTACATGATCCAGATAACAATTGTAGCTGTGTTAACTTCTGAGGACTCTAGCGGCACTGTATTTTAAATGTTATTACATTTCGTCACGCTACAAGGCCTGTGCTGGCACGTTACATACAACTAATGCGATGTGCGACCTGTTGATTATGTAACGAGTTGAGCTATAAGCTAACTTGTTTTCAAATCCTGCTAAAAACATGCCTTATAAGGTGTTGGTCATCAATCAAAGAGTGTTTTTGAGAATTCTCAATTTCTACCTGTTCTGAAAGAAGTCAACTCTGCCATATAAAAGCAATTCTATGTACAACGTCTACTGATATCATTTATCGGAGAAGACAAACACGGCCTACTAGATCCGTCGCTCTAATAAGTTAGCTCCTTATTGGTTCTAGCTGGCCATGACCTCAAGTCAGACATTGTAAGGTTGTTGTTGATAGGGGCTTAGGTGATAACTTTGTTTCCTTCTGACTACGTGAGATTACGACAGTCGAACTTCCTTTACCCCGCCCCCCCATTTTGACATAAATATGTCTTATGACTGTGGGTCATCCAAAAGTTTGTGTAACGTGACGCTGAACCCTTGAACTTACCATTCCATCGTTGGTCGGCCACGGCTGCTACAGCAGAACAATTTAGAACTCTTAAATCCTGGGTCGTTGCGGGAATAAATTCGGTCACGATCGGTTCAGAAGAGAGCCTAACTACTTGAAATGAGGAGCAAAAATGTGCTTACTAACTTTTATTAAATTGAAAGAGCACGATAACATCATTAATTTAATATGCATTCTTGCAAAATGAAAAAAAATAAAAAAAATATAAATTATTGATTTTTGAATGTTCCAAACACAGTCACATTACATACCGTCACTTTGTTTCTTACAATGTCGAAGAGTTGCTTCGGAGAAGCTAATATGTTAGTGGACAGCGAAACTGAAAAACTGAAAAAGGGAAGACCTGAAAACCGGGCACCTATTATTCCAAACGAGAACTGAGAGTTAATCCACACGCTCCGTGGAAAATCTGACTTTCAACAAGTAGAACGCCTGATTTTCTCTCAATTAAGGTTATCCACCAGTCGAATACCCTTAACGGATACGGAACACCCGCCGAATGGACCCTTAATCGAACCAAACTGACTATCAGTTCCTTTGGATAGGTTGCGAAATATTATGGGAAAGCATGGTGTTCACTACAAGTTAACAGCATCATTCACAATTGACATAAAATCCCACCATGTATTTGTCATTCATGACACCCTTAAGTGATAAGGTAATCCCGATGCTAAATGTGCATCACCCCAAACAGCTGTTCGGAAGGAACCAACAACAACAGGATCCGAGAGGATCTTACGTTATGTCGTTCTAAAGGAACAAAACTGCGAAATGCAGGAAACAATTACTAATCATGCATTTAGAAGAAATGCCAAACACTGAAGATAATTAAAAAGTGGAAAGTCACTTGAAAAATATTATTATCGAACCGATTTTTAGGTTAGAAATGGGTTTTTTATGCTTAATAAAATTACCAGTCCACGCTAAAATTTACTACAACTTTAAGGAATTCTTTCCCTTGAAAAACAATGCTACCAGTACAGATCTCTCTATTTACTGTCTGTCCCAACACACTACTTGTAAAGTGATTACTTACTTACTTTAACTATGAATAAAATGAAAGTACGACAAGATTGAAAATAAAATAAAATACTGGCTGACGAATCGAAACCGCATTCGCAACTCAAGTCTCACACTAATACACTGAGTGTCAATATGCACACTATCAAACGAGAACGGACGTCAAAACGAGAAAACAATGAAGTCCGTAAAAATAAATCAACATCTCGAAGTCATTAAAGCTTAACACGCACGGAGAATCACAGTAAAAATATTAAATCTCCATCAGGTCGATATCCAACACTTGGACAACCCTCACGCGTCAACAGCTGTCCCGTTATCTCAATGGAGAGCTACGCATTGACCCTCTTCACAAAATCATATCGTACTGTAACTGCTACCTTCATCCAGGCCGCTTCGACAAAAAAACGAAAGAAACATCTAAACTGAGACTTGAGTGTGTACAGCTACCATCCCAGACCTATCGTCGGGCTCACTTGAAATCTGTACACCCTAACACTAATCATTATGTACATGATGCCTTCCAAATTCTATCGTCGGGCGTGACCTAGGACGTCTCATCAACAGTGACTCCAAGAATAACATGTGACGTCCTAAATCTATCGTCGGGCGTCAAAGTGGGTCGTACTACGCCTCCCTTAACATATCAGGCGAACTAGCAATTTCAAACACCTCCGACATTTAATACAAAATCTGGTCAGACAAATACCACACGATCGGAACCACGTCTCTTATTATCAAGTGAATGCAAGTCGAAAAAAAATACAGTAAGTCTCTACCATTACAATACGTGAGCTCAAAAATAAATATACGTGACGAACGATTCTCCACCTCGAACACAATCTCAGCCTGTGCACTGAAGTGTTAGGGAAGCAAATGAAAATTCCCAACACACGTTTACAATTATAGTGGATGCCTTCAAAATAATAATCATCACTACCGCATTCGAAATTCTCAAATCGCCTATCATCAATTCCAACTATTTTATCAATGACCTCTCCAGTGAACAAATTCAGTACAACCCAACCACGGGTCCAAAGTGCTCTTTGATCCTTGAGGTCGCTCATTATCTTATTATCCATACGGGCTTTACGTAACAAGAATTACTGGATGTTTACTACCAAGACTTTAACATTTACTAAAGTCGTTTTCACTTGGAATCTTTCTATAAATTTACGATGCTCCACACCATAGTCGTCTCAAATTCGGATTGATTGCAGAAAACAATACAGCCTGCCTCAACACAGCCTGTTTCCTAAATACTTCCTCTTTAAAAATATAGCTTGTCTCAAACTCCTTCTCCTCGCTTTATTCCAGCGGTATCACTTCATCCATCTCTCTCCTCCACATACATATAAATCCGTCGCTCTCAATCCCTTTTCCTTCAAGACCCTTTTTCATACTTCGATCCCCTGGTGAAAACGACAACCATTATTAAACACATCTCTTACTTTACTATTATTACGACTTTCGAACCTCGAGAGTCCAAGAGCACCCAGCGACTTTTCGTATCATTGATATACACGATGTCTCAAAATTTCCTTCCCATTAATGACTGTGACTCTAACAAATTTCACCGAAATCATCTAAATATGCCTGCGATCCTTGTAAACATATACTGGTTAAATGCACTTTAACATAGCAAAATTTCCTTATCCCGCGGTAGACATTATTATTATTATTATTATTATTATTATTATTATTATTATTATTATCGACCAACATTTCTGAATTCAACTGACATCTGAGATTAAGATATTCGCCACGACTAATTTACACTTATAACGTTCCAAAAATCCACGCTTTGGATGATATCTCATCGAACATTTAACACCAACTTTTAAGCGTCGCATTTTACCGTTCTTGACATGAACTTTACACACTGAAAATTTCACACGCTGACCAAAAATTACAACACTTTTCGCCTGATAATTACGAATATCAACCCGACAATCATCTGGAAAATTTGTTGGGACAGAACAATAACTAACTACAACATAATATAAAATAGACAGACCTTCACAATGGTGACATTCCCAGCATTCTGGTTACATCATCACCAGCTGACCTCGGGCTTAGCCGCTCATTTTCACAGATAACATTTTCATTTCCAAAATCTCACTCATACAAACACTACCCTTCACACACACGATATTAAAATTACCATATAAATCAGGCACTTTCTCTGTAATTTGCACCACGAACTTCCCTCGCTCTGCAGTCGACTACAACTGTCTGATGCGTTCCCAGCGTGGTTTCTCTCCGTTGCTTCAATAAAAGCAGGTGTTCAGCAGATAAGGGAGCAGAACTACTCTGAATAGCTTCCCCCCAAAAAAACCTCTTCACTTTCAAGCGTACATGAGATTATATAAATAAAACTTGCTGTGTATATTTCAACCAGCCTACACTTTCCTAGTTTGTCGGCATACGTTCAGAACTTTCCAATCGCTTTCTCTTCTTAACCAAGTATATGGACCTTAGCCACGGACATGTATTAAATTATTTGTCGGTCAATCTGGCGCGAAATTCTAATGACGACGGGCACAAGCTCCCGCGGCTTCAAGTTCCAGATCGACACTGAAAAATCTACGGTGGGGGGTTTCTTTTATAATCTCAGAAGGGACGCTATCCCCTCTATGAGGCTTGATTGTGTAATCTGCCAAATTTGCGTCTAATAGACGGATTTTGATGAGACTTGTCCCAGAACTCCGGACAGACTTGCACTTATGTTAGACGTTAATTTTATAATTTTTCTACACTCATAACCGGGGAAATAAATTATTTCTGCCCGTGCGTTTCGCGCGTTTTCTTCCTCCCCTGACCTTGGCACGTGTAGCTGGTTCGCTGATCTCACGCTAACATGTACTTAGGCTTAACTGCATTTAAGTTTTTCCCTGGTGTCTCTGTCTTCACGGAGGGTGTACGAATAATTTTGCTTATTTATTTCTTCATTTACTATATTGCCAAAATCCCTCGTTGTATAGAATTCCATGAATTTAAAGAATTGTCGGGCACTCGAGTTCCACCGAGGTGTCCCGGCAATTCACGAGCTTGCCGTGAGTGAGAACCTTCCCACGCGACATCGGGGCTCTTAGGAGCGCAACATGGCTTCCTTCAAACATAAAAGTACTTTCTTAATACCAAATAAATATTGGAGAAAAAAAAATATTTTTCTCACCGTAGAATTATGGGTTCAACGCTACAAAATGTGTGACGGAAGTGTAACCATAGCAACCGTGCAGGCTGTGACGTAAACTATGGATGGATTGTCAGACAATGTTACCTAGCAACCGTGCAGACTGTGATGTAAGCTATGGATGGATTGTCAGACAATGTTACCTAGTAACCGTGCAGGCTGTTACGTAAGCTATGGGTGGATTGTCATCCAATGTTACCTAGCAACCATGTAGGCTGTGACGTAAGCTATGGGTGGATTGTCAGACAATGTTACCTAGCAACCGTGCAGGCTGTAACGTAAGCTATGGATGGATTGTCAGACAATGTTACCTAGCAACCGTACAGGCTGTGATGTAAGCTATGGATGGATTGTCAGACAATGTTACCTAGTAACCGTGCAGGCTGTGACGTAAGCTATGGGTGGATTGTCAGACAATGTTACCTAGCAACCGTGCAGGCCGTGACGTAAGCTATGGGTGGATTGTCAGACAATGTTACCTAGCAACCGTGCAGGCTGTGACGTAAGCTATGGATGGATTGTCAGACAATGATACCTAGCAACCGTGCAGGCTGTGACGTAAGCTATGGATGGATTGTCAGAGAATGTTACCTAGCAACCGTGCAGGCTGTGACGTAAGCTATGGGTGGATTGTCAGACAATGTTACCTAGCAACCGTGCAGGCCGTGACGTAAGCTATGGGTGGATTGTCAGACAATGTTACCTAGCAACCGTGCAGGCTGTGACGTAAGCTATGGGTGGATTGTCAGACAATGTTACCTAGCAACCGTGCAGGCCGTGACGTAAGCTATGGATGGATTGTCAGACAATGTTACCTAGTAACCGTGCAGACCATATCTTATGGCTGGTTGCCCATCTGAAACTAGCAGCCGTTGATGGATGGATGAGCATTTGATTTTTGCAAAGGTAAAAGTGGTTTCTTATTATGATACATTGTTCCCTCCTGCTTGGTGAGATTGATGCTTTTCCTTCTTACTTCGACATCTTCTTGCTCAATAGGGGCTGATGTCGTATCGGTTGTGCACTTTATTAGAACAATCACGACAACCACCAAAACCGTCAACAACTAGTACGTTACAGTGAGCATTGAACAATAGTTACACGTGATGAACTTATGTCTCCATTATTATTGTTCGCACAGTAAGATTTACAAGATATACATGTTTGGAAATTCCTCTCATACAGATGTGCATGTAAAATGTACGATCGAAAGAGACAGAACTGATAAAAATTTGTAGGGACATACTTCTCGATTTAGTCACGATTATCGGTGACCACGTTTATGAGAACTAAGCTATTTTGTATAATAAAAACACGTCATGACCTTTCGATCTAAATTTATTATAAAAATGTCAGCATTGTTTTCATAAGCGATCAGTATGCTATGTACTATCGCATCTTCACTTTATTTGTTATATAATAAATAAAATTAATCCTCACTTTGTCTCAGTTAACATAACGAAACTTTGGCATATCTTCTTTTGTCCTACTTAAAACTCTGGATATATCTGAAGCAAGTTTCGAGAAATGTACTTATTGCATGGGAGAACAACACCTAATTAATATTTATAGACTTATAACTCAAACATGTTTTTCTGTTCTTGTCCTTGGTGCTTCGCTGCAGCCTCGAAAGATACAAAACTTCGTCCAGTGCAGCGTTACCCGGTAACGAGCTCATAACGCTGGCAGCAGCTGCTTCATGAACTCCGTTGAAGAAGGGTCTCCACTAATTCCAGATAATGGTTTGTCTTGACACGACGTCCCCATCGTTTCAACTGCGAATACACGACACTGCCCTGTATTTCATCCTTTTATTGAACACGGCCCGTTCTCGGCACAATCAGCAGCGTTGCAAGTGTAAGGCAAATAAGATGGTGCTAAAGTGGCATCCCACAGGAGAGATCTGCCCTAACGCCACTCAGCCCCAGGACAGAAAGACGCTTTTAATGATGTCATTAATTGAACAGTGTGTTGCGATAGGGTGATAGACATAAAGCTGACAATTACAGGGCAGTCAGTTTGACATACGTTGCATGTAAGCTTTGGGAAAGCATTCTATCTGAGTATATAAGACATCTTTGCGAAATTAATGACTGGTTTAACAGAAGGCAGTTTTGGTTTAGGAAAGGTTATTCCACTGAAGCTCAGCTTGTAGGATTTCAGCAAGATATAGCAGATATCCTGGATTCAGGAGGCCAAATGACTGCATTGCGATTGACCTATGTAAGGCATTTGATAGGGTAGATCATGGAAGACTACTGGCAAAAATGAGTGCTATTGGACTTGACAAAAGAGTGACTGAATGGGTGGCTATATTTCTAGAAAATAGAACTCAGAGAATTAGAGTAGGCGAAGCTTTATCTGACCCTGTAATAATTAAGAGGGGAATTACTGAAGGCAGTATTATTGGACCTTTATATTTTCTTATATATATCAATGATATCTATAAAGAAGTGGAATCAGAGATAAGGCTGTTTGCAGATGATGTTATTCTGTACAGAGTAATAAATAAGTTACAAGTTTGTGAGCGGCTGCAGGGTGACCTCGATAGTGTGAGATGGACGGTGGGCAATGGTATGATGATAAACGGGGTTAAAAGTCAGGTTGTGAGTTTCACAAATAGGAAAAGTCCTCACAGTTTTAATTACTGCGTTGGTGGGGTGAAGGTCTCTTTTGGGGATCATTGTGAGTACTTAGGTGTTAATATAAGGAAAGATCTTCATTGGGGTAATCAAATCAATTTGATTGTCAATAAAGGGTATAGATCTCTGCACATGGTTATGAGGGTATTTAGGGATTGTAGTAAGGATGTAAAGGAGAGGGTGTGTAAGTCTCTGGTAAGACCCAAACTAGAGTATCGTTCCAGTGTATGGGACCCTCACCAGGATTACTTGATTCAAGAACTGGAAAAAAAAATCCAAAGAAAAGCAGCTCGATTTGTTCTGGGCGATTTCCGACAAAAGAGTAGCGTTACAAAAATGTTGCAAAGTTTGGGTTGGGAAGACTTGGAAGAAAGGAGACGAGCTGCTCGATTAAGTGGTATGTTCCGAGCTGTCAGTGAAGAGATGGCGTGGGAGGACATCAGTAGACGAATAAATTTGAGTGGTGTCTTTAAAAGTAGGAAAGATCACAATATGAAGATAAAGTTGGAATTCAAGACGACAAATTGGGGCAAATATTCGTTTATAGGAAGGGGAGTTAGGGATTGGATTAACTTAAGGGAGATGTTCAATAATGTTTCAATTTCTTTGCCATCATTTAAGAAAAGGCTAGGAAAACAACAGGTAGGGAATCTGCCACCTGGGCGACTGCCCTAAATGCAGATCAGTAGTGACTGATTGTTTGAAAATAGAGAAATTCCGTTAAACCGATATCCCTTGATGTCGATACAAACAAACAAAACCTATTTTCGACATTTTTATCCCTGATCCGAAACTAGAAATGAGCTATGACGCAAACATTTCAAGTGGACAGCCGCAAATATAATTTTATTTATATCAATATACAATAGATTGACCAGAATGTTAGCCGACAGGGTCGGCGAGGCGGTAGTATAGCATTTCTAAACACTAGATCGTGTGCCAAAAGCCTGAATTCAGTTTGAAACCTCTCCCCCTTGTCTGCATGGAGTGAGGGCATAAGACGGTGTCGATGGTGGTTCGTCCGTCGGATGGAGACGTTAAGCTTGAGCAGACTCCTTGGTCATACTCAATAAACATAGGATATGTGCCAGCAGCGGGTTTCACTCCTTCCCATCCTACTGTCATAACCACATCATTCATTTCAACTCATTATCTCCTCTGATGAGGTGTCGTGACGAAAACTCGCTATGAAGATTCATCTTCCTTCATATCCGCCCCCGTGGGGAAACTGGATGACTCGAAACACATATTTATGGAAGTTATATTAATAATAGTCCACCTCTGTGGTGTAGTGGTTGGTGCGATTAGCTGCCATCCCCTGAAGCTTGGGTCCGACTTCCAACTCTGCCACGAAATTTGAAAAGTGGTACCTAAGAGGACTGGAACGGGGGCCTCTCAGACTCGGGAGGTCAATTGTGTAGAGGTAAGTTCAATTCCCTCCTCAGCCATCCTCGAAGTGGTTTTCCACGGTTTCTCACTTCTTCCTCAGGCACATGGCGGGATGGTACCTAATTTAAGGCCACGGCCGCTTTCTCCCCTCTTCCTTGTCTATCCGTTCCAATCTTCCCATCGCCCACAAGGCCCCTGTTCAGCATAGCAGATCGAAGTACTGGTCCTCCTCCCCAATTCAACTCCGACCAAATATCTCACGCTCCAGAACACTACCCTTGAGGCGATAGAGGTGGTATCCGGAGGAAAAACCAACCCTGGAGGTAAATGGGTTAAATAAATAATTAAAAGTTTAATGAAATGAATGATAAAATTAACAAAATTTAAAAAAATACTTTTTAATATTATAGAAATTCTGCACAAGATCTGTACTAAGTAAAAGCTATGGGTTCATGGCGAAGATTCCTCAGTATTTCTGAAAATCATGTTCATATCACTCGGTTCTCTTGAGCGTAAGATCGCCCGCTTGGTCTGAGCATTACAGGAATAAAGAACACTGTTCCGGCGCTCCGGCATCTAAACATAGGAGCGTGTTTTCAAGTAACAAAAAAGTGACTGAATGGGTTGCTATACTTCTAGAAAATAGAACTCAGAGAATTAGAGTGGGCGAAGCTTTATCTGACCCTGTAATATTTAAGAGGGGAATTCCTCAAGGTAGTACTATTGGACCTTAATATTTTCTTATATATATATATATATATATATATCAGGTTGTGAGTTTCACAAATAGGATGAGTCCTCTCAGTTTTAATTGCTGCGTTGATGGGGTGAAAGTTCCTTTTGGGGATCATTGTAAGTACCTAGGTGTTAATATAAGAAAAGACCTTCATTGGGGTAATCACATAAATATGACTGTTAATAAAGAGTATAGATCTCTGCACATGGTTATGAGAGTATTTAGTGGTTGTAGTAAGGATGTAAAGGAGAGAGCATATTTGTCTCTGGTGAGACCCCAACTAGAGTATGGTTCCAGTGTATGGGACCCTCACCAGGATTACTTGATTCAAGAACTGGAAAAAATCCAAAGAAAAGCGGCTCGATTTGTTCTGGGTGATTTCTGACAAAAGAGTAGCGTTACAAAAATGTTGCAAAGTTTGGGCTGGGAAGACTTGGAAGAAAGGAGACGACCTGCTCGACTAAGTGGTATGTTACGAGCTGTCAGTGGAGACATGGCGTGGGAGGACATCAGTAGACGAATAAGTTTGAGTGGTGTCTTTAAAAGTAGGAAAGATCACAATATGAAGATAAGGTTGGAATTCAAGAGGACAAATTGGGGCAAATAGTCGTTTATAGGAAGGGGAGTTAGGGACTGGAATAACTTACCAAGGGAAATGTTCAATAATTTTCCAATTTCTTTGCGATCATTTAAGAAAAGGCTAGGAAAACAACAGATAGGGAATCTGCCACCTGGGCAACTGCCCTAAATGCAGATCAGTAGCCCTAGTGATTGATTGATTGATTGATTGATTGATTGATTGATTGATTTATTGATTGATTGATTGATTGATTGATTGATTGATTGATTGATTGATTGATTGATTGATTGATTGATTGATTGATTGATTGATTGATTGATAAAAATACAAATTTGAATAGAGATGTTGTTGTAAAGTAAAATAGAACGTACTCTCGTGGAATTTATGTTGACAGCCTACGAAGCTTCTACTGTAGGAATGTGCATTGACACAAATGGCGCAATGTCTTGTAAAATATATGTTGTTCCTTGCATCATATTTTTAGATAGGTACGAGCATATAAATAATGTTTAAGCTGTTAGTTTTCAATCCTTTAACACGTCAGAGGAATGCATACAAAAGAATTGTACAATTTGGTGTTCTTGACGATCGTATTCACTTTGCTATTTACAGGTTTCTTAGAACAATATCTGAAAATATAAGTATGCAGCAGTTGGGTAGTTTCATGAATTTTAACACGGAGTGGCATGTTTTATTTATTTCAGTGTCCTGCTGTCTTTACATTTTGTGGTAATCTGTTGTAGTGTATAAAACTATAAAATCACAATACTCATTGCTATATTTACCATGTTTTATTTTTCAGAAGGCTAGACGCCAATGAGTAGTAGAAATGTTACCTGGCTCCTAGGTCTGAGTGCTGGCTTCTAGATTTAAAAACATTTGTCATGGCCTGGTCATAGATATTCGCAAGATACGTATTATGAGAAATAGGGCCTGCTGTTAGTCCATGGGGCCTGATTTTATGTCCAATAACTCTTCCTTCCTCAGTGTTCTGAATTTTAATTCATGTTTTCCCGTTAAAATGATTCGCGATTGCTTTCTTTATAGAGGAGAATGGTGGTCCAATGGAGGTCGGATAAGAGATCATAAACTGGGGAGATTAGCGTTAGTGAGAGCAAGGCACGATCCCAAGTGCAGAGACCCTGGATCACCTTTTAATCGCCTCTTACGACAGTCAGGGGATATCGTGGACGCATTGTACCGCCGCACCCACAATTCAGCGACAGCAAACCGCGAATTAAATACATAAAGGGGGAGATTATATGCAGCTCGAAAAAGAAGGCTTTAAAGAAAGAATTTTAGGCGCCATGGCGTCCTGGCGCCTGAGGTTTGTCGTGCCCTGCTTATGGCCAAAAGATGTTGTGTGAAACCAGCGACCATTTTGTTAGACGTAGATCTTGGTAGGTGGGGCTACCTTGTGACATGACATGGGAATGTTGTGTTTTGGAACAGATGCTATATTGTTGGACGTGGTCGTATATCTTGGTAGGTGGGGCTACCTTGTGACATGACATGGGAATGTTGTGTTTTGGAACAGATGCCATATTGTTGGACGTGGCCGTAGATCTTGGTAGGTGGGGCTATCTTGTGACATGACATGGGAATGTTGTGTTTTGGAACAGATGCCATTTTGTTAGACATAGATCTTGGTAGGTGGGGCTACCTTGTGACACTACATGGGAATGTTGTGTTTTGGAACAGATGCCATTTTGTTAGACGTAGATCTTGGTAGGTGGGGCTACCTTGTGACATGACATGGGAATGTTGTGTTTTGGAACAGATGCTATATTGTTGGACGTGGTCGTATATCTTGGTAGGTGGGGCTACCTTGTGACATGACATGGGAATGTTGTGTTTTGGAACAGATGCCATTTTGTTAGACGTAGATCTTGGTAGGTGGGGCTACCTTGTGACACTACATGGGAATGTTGTGTTTTGGAACAGATGCCATTTTGTTAGACGTAGATCTTGGTAGGTGGGGCTACCTTGTGACATGACATGGGAATGTTGTGTTTTGGAACAGATGCCATGTTGTTGGACGTAGATCTTGGTAGGTGGGGCTACCTTGTGACATGACATGGGAATGTTGTGTTTTGGAACAGATGCCATATTGTTGGACGTAGATCTTGGTAGGTGGGGCTACCTTGTGACATGACATAGGAATGTTGTGTTTTGGATCAGATGCCATATTGTTTTTTGCTACCTTTTTATTTCGATTTATCGGAACTCTTTATCTCCCGTGTGGGTGGAGTGAAAGGCTAGTAAGAGGGGAACAACCATCGCTCTCCCGTCGGCTAAGCCACAAACATCTGTATTGGAAGTGTGGTTAAGTGTAAGAGATGGCCATGCGCACTAACTTCGCCACTTGAAAGAATAGAAATAAAAAGTATCCATGGTTCTATACTTCTCCGTGTAGGTTGCGGAGTTCACTCCTATTAAAACAACAACTTGTCCCTTTTCCATTCGAACTATAATATCATGTTTTCTCTGCGAATGCAGAGCTACATGTCATGCTGCATATGTACTCCTTTCCCCGTGTTCACACTATTGATTGACCTTGAGAGGGCTAAGTAGTTTTCCTGGAATATTGCACTCGTGTGGGATGCAAGGGGAATGGTAGAGGCTGATGAACGCTGGAAGGGTCCGTTATCCGATGTCAAAAATAAGACATATAAATTAGGAGAATAGAAGTAACTGTACTGGGGGTAACCAGCCGTCTGAATGATTTAGTTGTTCGCTTCCAACTCTGAAGATCACGAATTATTTGTTAGTCTGTGACACGTCAAAGCGGTAAGACGAAGAAACCACCGGCTCCACTACTTGCGTTAAGCGAGTTATCGCCACATTTAACGGCACCTCGACGAGAAACGTACATGTTTTAAAGTTAACTTTTTACAGTGCTACTTTCAAGAAGGACTTACAAGTGTATCCAAAAAGGATTAAAATGGACTCTCAGAAAGAAAAGTGTATTTCAGGTTTACGATACGAGCTCGGAGATTCGCTTTTTGTTAACATTTAATCAGTTTACCGTGCAGGGTTTCTCGCCAGCCTCACCTCCACCGCCTCAAGGGCAGTGTCCTGGAGCGTGAGGCATTTGGTCTTACAACTGGGAAGGAAGACCAGTACCTCGTCTAGTGGGGCCTCACCTGCTATGCCGAACAGGGGCCTTGTGGGGGAAGGGAAGATTGCAAGCGAAGGAAGTGGCGGTGGTCTTAAATTAGGTACGATTCCGGCATTTGCCCCAAGACCTATGAATGAAATAATCACTTCTCCACAGTAGGATGAGATGAGGTCTCTAAATGTCTCTCAGTCATGGCCATGCATCAATACTTCACATCAGAGCCTGCAAAATCATATCGACTATTTGTACTCAAACATCCCTCTTTGACAAGAACCCCCTGCGGGTGGGGACGCTAGAATAACATATAAGGTATCCCCTACAGGTCGTAAGAGGCGACTAAAAGGGGTCTCACTTTCCTCACTTTCATTTATAGTATCAGACCTCTCTTCGCCAACTCTTGCTCTTTTTCAAACCTCGACGGTATTAGAGCACTCGAGGCTTTAGGACTCTTTCATTTTCACGCCTTTCGTGGCTCTTGTTTTTCTTTGGTCGACACTTCCACTTTTCCAAGTGTCGGACCGCTTTCCATTTTTTCCCTCTGATTAGTTTTAATAGAGGATGGTTGTACTTCCTCCTAAAACAATAATCAACACCACCACCACCACTGTTTGATAATGTGCGTCTCAGTCATGGCCATATATCAATACTTCTCATTTCACATCACAACCGGCACGGTTGCTAGGTAACATTGTGTCACACATTTTATATAGCATACATATTTTCAGGTAATCCCTAGATACAAAGCGCCTCAACAATTTGACTGTTGTTTTCGTATGCAACTATATACTGATACGACAGCAACTGTGCATCTTATGACGCTGGAGGAACTGTTAGTTCTTAGTAACCCTCATGACATGTGCAGAGTAAGTGTGAAAATGAGTGTGTAGAGGACCTATTGGTACTGCAGTCTGTGCGCTGAGTGGTGGTGAGAGCGCCTCGTGGAACATGGTCTGCGCTGGGCCGGTGGAGAAACAACGCCATAGTAGTTGCTTTGAGTGAGTTCTGTCCGCACGCCAGAACCAACGCAACACGATGAATGAACTGCTCCAATTTCTATAAATTATAATTAACAAACATTGGTAGTAGTCTTGGACCATACTTTTTGCCTTGCTATCCTTATCATCACCCCACTCACCTCTCTGCGTTTTGCCATGCATGAGAGACCCACCCTTCACATAAACATGAGAGATCGATTGATACAGCAGGCTACCTATTTTGCGCGCCAGACCCTTCATTATTTACTTAGGTTATGAGGTTTGTATTTAGAATGAAATTGTAGCAGCCTACTTACAATTTCTCATCACGACAGAAGCGGTAGCAAAACAATTAACGAATCTTTCTATTAGCAGAGGACAATGGATAAACGGAACGATTTTTCGGCAGTAGGAACGTCCATTGCACACATCCAACATTCATCCATTATTCCGCGTTGTTCAACCACGTTCATCGTGCTTACGGATCTACGTTGTCCCCTAATTTTTCTAACAAAATTAGTTACAAAAACAGGTATTTCCTTTCTTCAATGACAGGACCAAGATATTTCTTTTTAACTCGACCAACCTACATCAGTTCGGCAGTGGATTTTATATCAGGGTCTAGGTTATTTTTGGATAATGATCTCTGGTGACACGTTTGGTCTTCACCTGACAACTCAGCCACAGATGACCTAACAGAGATTCCATTTCTCTCCCGTCTGGTGGAGTACAACGGAACGACTAGTTTGACGTGGAGGTAGCCTAAATGGGGTCACTTAAAATGCCTGTACGCGTTAGCCCAGATCATACAATTATTATTATTATTATTATTATTATTATTATTATTATTATTATTCATTGTATCATCGAGTGAGTAATAATAATAATATGGTCCACGAGTTACTGATGTTTTCCTGTCATGAGTTGTCATGAGTCTTAACATCCTTCCTAATAATGCATCCATCATTGCGCGTTACTGTGATGTCTGAGTCTGTTGTGGTGAATTGTTTAGGGACAAACACACATATTTTGGTGATCTCACTGCAGAAATACCATATTTGCAAGTTATTTTTTAAGGAAAAATTGGTGGACAGCGAAGTCAAAGGATTTAACCAGACGGGATTAAAATTCCCCACCCAGTCGAGAATCGAGCCTGGTACCATCCGCTTCAAAAGACTGCACGATAACCACTCAGCCAAGAAGTCCCACTTACGAGCACCGCGACTTAACCACAGAAATAGTGCCATAATTTTGAATTCTTTTGAATAGTGCATTCCTTTATTACTTCGATTTAATAAATCCATTTGCATTTTTCTCGAGTTGTGCTGAATTTCTATAACAGAAGCTTTTAAATTGCAACAAAAGCTCAAAATCTATACCGTTTTCTCGTACGGACGAGGACACTTTATTCGGAAAATGCCAGATTTTCCTCGAAGCAGTCGTAATTGTCCCTTCAATTGTCTCTTTACTATCCACTTTTTAAAAGGGTGAGAAGAACCTGTAAGTTTAAAGCTTTTTCAAATATAGAATTCGCTTTACGTCACACAGGGGCTGCCTGGCCGAGGCGGTAAAGGCGTGCTCGGTTCGCCCGGAAGGACGTGGGTTCGAATCCCCGTCAGGAAGTCGTAAAATTGATGAAACGAGATTTCCACTTCCGGAGGTACATACGGCCCTGATGTTCACTCAGCCTACACGAAAAATGAGTACCAGTAACCTGGGGGCAAAGGCGGCCGGGCGTAGAGCTAACCACTCTACTCCATCACGTGCCTTTACCTTCCACTCCTCCAAGGGTCTTCATGGCCTGTACGGAGGTGACTTTGCTTTGCTTTGCTTTACGTCACACACATGGGTCATATGACGACGATGGTGTAGGAAAGGGCTGGGAGTAGGAAGGAAGCGTCCGTGGCCATTGTTAAGGCACATTTGCATGGTGTGAAACTGGGAAACGATGAAAATCCACCTCCAGGGCTGCCGACAATGGGGCTCGAACCCACTATCTCCCCATTACTGGATACTGGCCGCACTTCAGCGACTGCAGCTACTGAGCTCAGTTACAACCCGGCTGGACTGTTCATCTTCAAGTAAGATCAAAGGTGAGGGCTTCATCCCACTGGCCATTTCATCAAAATGGCTCTCTGTTAACCTCTGGGCATAATTTCTCATTGGTGGATATGTGGACGGCTCCTAGAGGTCAAGAATGTCTTCGCGAATAGGCAAACGTGCGTTTCCTACACTCTTCTCGTATTCTGTAACGAAAGCAGATGAGGACGCAAGATGCTGCTGGGAACTGCAAACCAATGGGTCTGATTACGCCAGTAATAAGTTGCTTGTGAGTTAAAATGAAGGCTGTACATGATTGAATTGTCCCATTATTTTCCCGTAATCAGCACCAAAGTACTATTAAGTTTCAGACTATTTAACTATCAGACTTGAGTCATTTATCAGTTTACCGTTCGGGTTTGGTCCCCCCCCCTCCCTACCGGACTCAGCGAGGGATCCCGCCTCTGCCACCTCTAGCGCTTTGTTCTGGTGCGTGAGACATTTGATAGGTGAGACAACTGGGGAGGAGAACGAGTACTCTCCCAGGTGGCCTTACCTGCTATGCTGAGCAGGAGCCTTGTTGGGGATGGGAAGTTTGGCAGGGATAGGCAAGGACGAGGGAAGGAACTATTCCGGCATATCCCTGGAGAAGATGTGGGAAACCATGGAAAACCACTTCAAAGATGACTGACATTGGAATAGAACCCACCTGTACTCAGTTCACCCCCAGAGGCTGAATGGACCCCGTTCCAACACTCGTACCACTTTTCAAATTTCGTGGCAGAGCCACGAATCGAAGCCGGGCGTTCGGGATGGCAGCTAATCACACTAACCACTACGCTACTTTGGCGGACCTTCCGTTATTAGCAAAGAGAAATTCCAAGAGAGGATTTTTCACACCTTTGTCCCCATTAATTGAGCTGAGACTCATTTTTGGTGCAGACTGAATGCACCTCAGCAGTGGAAGACTTGTTTAAAAATTCCTCAATACACCGACGGAGAATCGAACAACGCACCTGGGATAAAGTGAACATTTTACAATAATATATTATCATTAGCTGGTGCAATGTGTTTCGATTTAGAGCGAAGTAGTAAATTATGGCTCGCTAAATCCACTTGGTGAAGTTCGCGTTCTGCTGTATTACGCTGGAACGGAAAGCTGTTCATACACAAACATTCGATAAACCGTGAACTCCTGTATGTCGAGTGCTTTTCCAAAGCTAAACATTACTAGGATTTGTTACTGGTGTAGATTCATTTTAGGAGATTGGTCGTTATCTACGTCACACGAGTCAGTACCATTGTCGAGCGAGGTAGCTACGAGGCAGATACTTTGCTGGGATAAGGAGCAGACTATACAGAGTGTAACGAGTGAAGTGTTATTGCTTCAATGGAGGAGAAGTGGACTTACTTTATATGGCGTGGCTCGGGCTGTTTGCCAAACTATCTTATATATGCTACATTGTACAAACTACAGTGTTTTAAGGTTCCTAATATATCCATATACGTAAAACTCTAACATGCATGTTTAACTAAACTCAAGCTCTTAAACCAGAAGGACTTAAATGGTGCGGTTTGCACGAAGATCTTCCAAGTCGTATCAATAGTACACAATAAAACTTGCATTTCTTGAAAAGTCAACGGAAATACAGTATATTTATTTTCACGATGAAGCCACTCCAGTAATTGCAGGCGAAGGCTAACCTAACCCGCAATACATTCTGTACTTAGCAGGTTGCTAAGCGACTAACGCGTTCATCCTTAGTAATGTCATTGCTTGCAGCCATGTTTGATTACTACCTGTGAAGCCAGAGAGTATACACTTCCCCTCATGATGGAAGAACACTATTCTCTGCTAGATACTCTTTGATTCTGTGACCTTCTCCAGCTTCTGAATATACTCAACAGATGGCAGAAGGTTCCTAGTAACTCACAACCTGCAAAGAGAAAATAGTCTACGTACTTACAGACGTGAAGGTATCCGGTCCTCTAGCCTTCTGTATCACCGTTAATGAAACGCAGGGACGAACTCTTGAAACAGTGGGTGTACACTCATCCAAATGTTGCACTGTCTCGGGTAAGATGTTAAGATCCAGATACGGCCGAATGGTCGAAGGGCAGAGAATATTGTATGGAAAGAAGCTGTTCAAGAAAGGGTGATATACGGCAATTTCTGGGCATGTTTAATACAAAACGGACGCATATATTAGAAGCCCGCTGAAGTTTAGCGTTAAGTGTGTTGTTCAGGTTGTTGTATATTACGTCACCATAATCTAAGATGGGTAGAATTAAGCCCTGAACAAATAACTTCCTCGTATTTCGTGGAATGAGATCTCGTAAACCTTATGGGGGTGCAAAGAAAAGAATACTCATTGCAAATTTTCGTGGTGTGCTCTGTCCAAGTTTAAGTACAGGGGAACCTTGGATTGCGAGCATAATTCGTTCCGGCAACATGCTCGTAATCCAAATCGCTCGTATATCAAAGCAAATTTTCCCATAAGAAACTATTGAAACTCGGATGATTCGTCCACAACAAAAAAACATTTATTCGCATAACATTTCTAAAACAAAATATAGCGTAAAACAATTAAACTGCACTTTACCTTACAATAGAATCATTGTTGGTGTGAGGGAGACGAGAGATGACATGAGAAGAGTTACTGTGTGGCACGAATTTCACTAACGGAATCGCTGCTATCGGTTGGCTCATTGGAAGTGTTTTCTTTTCGTGCAGCTGTAACGAGGAACCTGTCCAATGACTGTTGCTTTTGCCTCTTTTTGAGGATTTCACGAAAATGTGACATTGCATTGTCATTGAACAGATTCATCCACTGTAATCATCTCCTTCTTCCGACGAATTCCTTTTTAGCCTCCTTTTCGTTCACAGGGCCCATTGTTGCAGAACAGTTATATCACAGATGACAGAAAGAAAACATGTACATTTGTACGGTGTTGACTATGCGAGCGAGGCACGCCAACTGAAGTCCAGCGCGCGAAATGATTACACACACTTTCCCAGGAAAGAGAATGGCAGGGGGAGGGGAAAACAAAGGCACAGGTGAGGTGAAAACGTACGTAATCGTGACGCTCGTATTGCGGAACCTCACTCGCTTATCAAGTCACAATGTATTTAAAATATGTGCTCGTCTTGTAAAACACTGGTAGACCAAGTTAGTCGCAATCCGAGGTTCCACTGCACTTATAAAAATGAGATAAAAGTTTTTAGAGTTTCGTTTACTTTTATTGGTGTTGTGTGGAGTAGGATTGGTAGAATTTTAATACTTTTCAGTTTGGTATGATTATTTTTAGACCATATGATGATTGCTTTCGATTTTAATGGATTGACTTTAAGAGAATTATTTTTAGTCCAGTCTTTTCCAGATCATCGTTTAGTATATTAATGTCTAGTTGGATGTCTATGGTACGACTGTCAAGTTCTTAACGTCCAGGAGGATAAAAGTCAATATTTTCCGTTTTGCTTTATGTCGCACGCGTTGCAATCCTAGACTCTAAACACGGATATCCGTCAGGCAAAAAAGCATGGTACTGATGTGTGTGTCCATGGGACTCAGCGAGAGTTTGTTATCGTCAAGTTACATAACCAGTTCGTGTGTTAACCTCAGTAACTGCCATGCGGGGAGATGTGAGTTCGATTCCAGATTGTGCCAGAGATTTGGGAATGGTGGAATGGTATATCGTTAAAATGGTACATGCAGCTCATCCCCTTAAAAGAACTACACCACCTCGAGGTGAAGACACGAGTTCACTGTGCGACTCGTTGGCTGAATGGTCAGACTACGGACCTTCGGTTCAAGTCACCATGGATTCGATTTCTGGACGATTCGGAGGTTTTCACCTTTATTGGTTAATTCCTCTGGCTCGGAGGCGAGATGTGTGTGCCGTCTTCTAAAATGGAATTTGTCATTGCCATCCTCATAGACGCTCCGGTGACTTTCGGGCGTTAATTTGGTTTTACTAGATGGTGTATTTGTATAGTGTGACCTTCATCCGGATGTGTTGTCTTTGTCACAACAGGTCGCTTTATCATGCGACCGGAGCAAATGGACTGCGGAGCGTGCTCTACCTTACGTGTTTAACAACCTATCATTACAATATAGATACCACCTTCTCCGCTACTCATAAAAATCATGAAATCTTGGGTATGTTTTTGGACTTAGAATACGAGAGATCCAGTACAGATTCATTCATTGCTCCCCTCTTAGTAGCCTCTTACGACGTGCATAGTTGAAATAAAGAGTCCCAACAAATCAAAAGAAAAGTGAGTTTATCCACAAAGTAATGGTAAAGATCATGAATACCGGGCGAGATGGCCGTGTGGTTAGGGGAGCGCAGTTGTGAGCTTGCATGCGGGAGATAGTGGGTTCGAATCCCAAACCCCCGAAGATGGTTTTTCGTGGTTTCCCATTTTCATACCAGGCAAATGGTGGGACTGTACCTGAATTAAGGCCACGGCCGCTTTCTTCCCCCTTCTACACCTTACCTAACTCATCGTTACATAAGGCCTATCTGTGTGGGTGCGACGTGAAGCAAATTGTAAAAGAAGAAAAAGATAATGAATTGTGAGAAAGGAGCAGAACACTCTGTGCAGTACATACAGCTTGCGGCTGCTTAAGCAAATCTTCAGTCGTGTTAAATGAGAATCTTTCGAAAATATGAATAGCCGTCAGTTACAGCTTCTTAGAATTTAAATTCATCGTGCGAGCAGTAATCAAATTAAGTACGATTAACTCTGATTATTTTTCAGGAAATTATTAATAATTAATTCTGAAGCAGAGTAGTATGAGCGCAACATCCTTCACAAAATTAATGGTTCCTAAGATAATGGATGGACATGAGGAAGGGAAGAGCTGTACGGCTAATAAGGAAACGACGACTGAAGTTCTACGGAAGCAGATTTTTGAATTGTTGGACAATAGATGTAAACGCTTGGATAAATGGTTTAAGGAAGGACCACAAAAGCATGTGTCTGAATCAGGCGGACATCTCTAACTGGAACAGTGATAGACAACTTTAAGGGCTTTCACGATGAACAAACGCAGAACAGGGGCTGGACAGAAAAGAGAACGTCTTGGGGCTGCAAAAAGGCTTCCAGAAATGCCTTGTAGTTACCTGATGTGGTCTTTAATGGTCCTAAACGAAAACAATTGATGCTGAAGGAAAACTGTTCAAATTGTATAAACCAGTAATATAGACTGCCAGTTACTTTCCATCGCACCGACTTAGATAGGTCTTATGGCGACGATGGGACAGGAAAGGGCTAGAAGTGGGAAGGAAGCGGCCGTGGCCGCCCCAGCATTTGTCCGGTGTGAAAAAGGGGAAACCACAAAAAAATCTTCTCCCGAACACTCGATACTGGCCGCACTTAAGCGACTGCAGCTATCGAGCTCGGTACACGTGATATTTAAACGTACCCTGACAATATGGCCATTCAAACTTTAAGTGAAACAAGTTTGATTTATTCTTCTATAATTAATTTCAGCCATATGCTCGACTCCTTGGATGAATGGTCAGCACATTGCTCTTTGGTTCAGAGGGTCCCGGGTTTGATTCCCGGCTGGGTTGGGGATTTTAATGCTTCTAATAAATTCTTATGGCTCCTGGACAGGGTGTTTGTGTGTCCGTCCCAAAAAGTTCTCTTTATAATCAGACAAACAGGCGATGTCTTTCTACATACAGTTGGTACCGTGAAGGGTACTCGGCCGTAAAACAGGGCCAAATCCACATTTGGGACGTACAGTAGTTTGCACCCGTGACTCTACATGTGTCGGATTATCGGAATAATAATAATAATAATAATAATAATAATAATAATAATAATAATAATAATAATAATAATAATGTGTAATTTCAGCCATACATTTCATTTCAGGTATTTATATTTTTAGTAGGGTACGTAAAAGATATGTTATGTTAATAATGTGCATCGAATAAAAACATGTGACAGATTGTTTTTCATTTGATTGATTGTAAAACAATGAATTTTTCACTAATAGCTCTCGCAGCACACTTTCAACCTTTGTAATCTGGGTGCCTCAACTGTATAGTGCAAAAGCCAAAAATCCAGGCAAGAAACTCCATTTTGAAAACATCCTGGGGATATGAGCTATAATAAATTATGAGAATATATTCTTTATTTATTTCAAAACATCACAATCCTTTTCTTAATCATCGTTATCCGGTCGATTAGATTAATAGTTTTCCTTTTTCTACCACTACGAGCGCTCATGTGAGTCAATGCAGAGTATCACTTAAGCCCTTATAACTACATTCGGTGAGGAGATTTTTCAAAACATCAAAAAATGCCTGAGGGTATTGAACCAAGGAACACATTACAGGAAGTATTATGTAAATAAGTTGAATTGGCTTAGATTTGAATCAGAAAGCAAACGATTTGAGGCCGGAAGTGATTTTCGAAATTGGTTTATTGGTTTGTAAACATTTTCTAGCCTTTTAACACTTCAGCGTTTGGCACAAATTAGGAAATTGCTATTTTACGTTAGCAGTTGTATGGAGTCCCGCAGTTTGTCTGTTAAGAAATCTTTTTAACATTAGAAAGTTTTGTCTAAGCGAGCAAATAGCCTTCGCATTTCAAATAGTTTATGCAGCTGGCAAAAGATAGCGCTGGGTTTTATGTACACACCAGCAGATCTTCAGCCACGTGTCAGCTCAATTTGTCTTTTATCATTCTGTATCTCGCTCTCTGTGTATAACATTCAATATAGAGTTAGTAATGCCAGAACATACTGAATTATATGTAAATCTTTTAGAGAAAAGCAACACCAGTTCAGACAATGTGGAAAGACCATAGCTGCTACCTGAAGTGGGAATGAGAGAACCGAGGTATAGCATTTCTCCAGTTCCTTGGAAAGATGTCTGTGCTGGCTAATTTTTTAGCTCTTTCTACAGTCATCATTATTTTTGTCTTGCTCATGTTCATCTCAATTTCTAGCCCCACGTGAGCACCGCCTGTTTTTGACGCTAGAAATGAGCTCTTCAGTTTTGAGTGCAGTGTCGTCTGCACAGTGGAAGTTGGATATTTTGTTACGGCGAACAGGAAACCCGTCATCCCATTCCTCAAGTACAGCTCTAATGACGTAGTCGTCCAAAGTTTTGAAAAGTACACAGCCCTGTCTGACACCTTTCTGGACCTTGGAATTCCCAGACATTTTGTCATTCATTTTTACCATAGCTGAGTTGGCTTCATAAAATTCCTCATCAGCCCAACCAGATGTGCAGGGATACCCATTTCCAAAAAAGAAAGAGATAAGATCATCTTGCCACATTTTCTCTCACTGAATTTAGTCAAAGGCCTTGCGCTAGTCTAGAAAGAAGATGATATAAGGAAGTTGAAATTGTCTGCTTTCTTCAATCTGCTGATGGATGCTTAATACGTGTTCTTTTGTGCCTTGTTTAGGGGGGATCTCTGAACCAAGGAAAGCTTGAAACCTCTCTTTAAGTAAATACAGCAAGATCTTACTTGCATGTGAAATGAGGGATAAGGTTCTGTAATTTGGTTTTGGAACCTTTCTTGTGCAGAGGGACAGAAATGGATGCAACCCATCCCTAATCTTGTTGCAAATATCTGTGATGAACCTGCACACCTAAGTCGCTTGCCTCTTCCAGGAGCTCAGCCGCTACGCCGCCTGGGCCAAGTGCCTTACGCAGTTCTAACTTCCAATTGCCGGTTCGCTTTCTTGATGCCTGGGAGATCTGAGCGAGAGGATCATGCAGTGTTGTACTGTTTCTCCCTTACAGAGTTCCTTCCATCTATTTAACATATTCTCATGGTAGTGGATTTTGCTACCACTGGCAACTTCTATTGCCCACATTCTGGGTTTAAATTTATTTTGTAACAGCCAATCCTTGCGGTAAAATTCACGTGATTCTTTACAACTTTACTGATTTAAGTGGAGTAAAATGTCCACCTCTGTGGTGTAGTGGTTAGTGTAATTAGCTGCCACACCCGGAGGCTCGGGTTCGATTCCCGGCTTTACCACGAAATTTGAAAATTTGTACAAGGGCTGGATCGGGGTCTACTCAGCATCGGGAGGTCAGCTGAGTAGGCAGGGGTGCGACTCCCACCCCAGTCACCCTCGAAGTGGTTTTCCGTGGTTTTCCATTTCTCCTTCAGGCAAATGCCGGGATGGTACCTAACTTAGGGCCACGGCCTCTTCCTTGTCTATCATTTCTAATTTTCCCATCTCCTTACCAAGGCTCCTGTTCAGCATAGCAGATGAGGCCACCTGGGCGAGGTACTGGTCGTCCTTCCCAGTTGTATCCCCGATCCAAAGTCTCACGCTCCATGATACTGTCCTTGAGGGGGTAGATGTGGGATCCCACGCTGAGTCCGAGGGAGAAACCAATCCTGGAGGGTAAACAGATTAAGAAATAAATAAAGAAAGAAATAATGAATGAATAAATAAATGAATTAATTAAATAGAATTTCTCAGGAATTTAATCTCAATTTCATGTTCATCTATCAACGGTCAACGAAGAGTGATTTATATACTGATAAAATCATTATAAAAGATTCTATGATGTAAAATAAGGAAGTATTGCTTTGAACATTCACTCTTTAAAACAACGCCTCCATTCTGCCTTTGTGCGACTCGAAACCTTTAACTAAGGAAATGCTTTTTTTGCAGCCTAGTATTCTGCATGCGGTTCGTACTGTTGAAGCCCGTATGTACATGGGAAGTAGCGACGTAGAAATGACGAGTCGCACACACGAGCAGAGTTCGTTTTATGAGAAAGTAAATACCGAGAAATGAAAAGAGCAGAAACATGTTTCTGTGGGGAGGAACCAAAAAACCTGTGTAACAGACATTGCGGGAGAGCTACCGTTGTTTGGATTTGCTTCAGACGTTGCAGTCACCACTCCACAGTACTGTATGTATGCGAGAGGATTTCCCGCACAACTGTTTTGGGATCACGAGAGGGAAGGAACCGGCACTGCCGTAAATATTTGTTGCTTGAAGCTGGAGGTCGTAAACAGATACTGGGATTTTAACAACTAGTTTACTCACTAGTGTTACCAAAGGCTGTTCCAATACCAATGTCTCTCAGGAAATTATTTACTCACCAGTAAATTCACAAACCCGGGGCTTTGTTATTACACGGACTAAAATTCGACCAGGGAGACTGGGGATGTATAATAAATTCGATGAACGATGTTAAGAAACCCTGGGCGTGGTCAGAACTTGGATGGATGACCGCTTGGGAACACCACGTGGCGTTGGCTCAGTTCTCTTTTTGGTCGGTCCCGTAGTGTAGGGGTAGCGTGCCTACATCTTCAGCACTCTGCGGTGTGGGTGATCCAGGCAGCCGGAAAGTAGGCGATTCTCTGTGCTTCAACCATTTGGCCGTATTTGGATCTTAACATTTTTAAACGACCTCGCCCTAGATAGAGCTACATACACTTCATCCGTGGATGAATACTGTTTCTGGTAAGTAGACTATCAAGAGGCTTTATTAATGGTCATGTAGAAGGCTAGTGACTTGATACCTTGCCGTACGTAGACTGTTCTGTTTTAGCAGCATGTAAGTTATTAGGAACGTTCTGCCATCTGTTGAGTACATTCAGAAGCTGAGGAAGGTCAGAGAATCGAAGAGTATTAAGCAGAGAATAATACTCTTCCATGATCAGAGGAAGTGTATACTCTCTGGCTTGACAGGTAGTAATCAAACATGGCTGCTTGCAATTACATTACTAAGGATGAAAACCACAGATATCAGAATATTAATGTAAGCAACGGCTAAGTACAGAATGCATTGCGGGTTAGGGTAAGCCTTCACCTGCAAGTATTAGAGTGGTCATTTAATGATTTGATTTTATGATTACTCAAATTTTGCTGAACTTAGAAACATATCAATGTCTCTTATTCCAAGGTCCTGGGTTCGTTTTCCAACCAGTTTAAGATTGTAATGCTGGACTGAGGACTAGAACGTGCTTTACTTGATACAAGCTCTTAGTTACAGAGCGCAGTGAAAAGATGACGTCACTGACCTATTGTACATAGGCCAACACTGGTTGTCATGGTTACAATGGTGTTGCGAAACCGATGACGAGAATTCAAAATTGGGCCAAAAGCATATCCTTGTTAAAAATAATAATCGCGAATAATTCTTATGCGGTAAAATTGTATAAGACATAACAGATAGTAAATTATATTTTATACGACCTTCATATTCCTACGCCACTGTGAAATAGTCAAACAATATACCGTAGTCTAGTTTACACAAAATGCCACAGACTGAAATTGAACTGAACCTATCATTTACACTTGTGTAAAGTTAATTATAGATAAATCTAAAGTATGAGAAAACGTGCGAAAAATACACAGAATTATCTATATATTAGAAGAGTTTACAAAAACATTCTTTGGCAACTGGTCCGATTTGCTTGATTTGTGTTTTATTATCTCCAGAATTACCTGTCGGTGAATCATGAGACACTGATAGGTCTCTAAGTTGAGCCAGCTTCGAGTAAACATAAAATCAAGTCATTGCATTATCACTCCAATAATTGCAGGTGAAGGCTTACCCTAACGCGCAACACATTCTTTACTTAGCAGGTTGCTAAGCGACTAACACCTTCGTTAATATTCTGATATGTGTGATCTTCATCCTTAGTAATGTCATTGCAACCAGCCAGGATTCATTACTACCTGTCAAGCCAGAGAGTTTACACTTCCCCAGATTTCTTCTAGAAACTCTTTGATTCTCTAACCTTTCCCAGCTTCGAAATAACATACATGCATGTGAGATACAAATTAGTGTCCGTACTCTTATTTGATGGATACACCAATAGCTACACTGTAAGGAGTGAAGCCCATGTTCTCTGCCTGGCAATAAACGCCCCTTCGAGACTAACCTATGAGCTCACAAGATAATCATTCTATACACATAGAAGAACTGCGGTTAAAATACCATTGCCTTCTACGACACAACACAAAGATTCGTATCAAGAATTGCACGATAAAATAAAGGGAATATATGGATAAATTTTTACCAAACAGACGGCATGTTGGCGTCGGAGTGGATGAATTCTGACTACGAACTGCGGCGCTTTTTATTAAATGTTCATAAAACCATTGAAAAGTGCAGGCAAAACAATGTGACTACGACAGACGAGTTATCTCACCTACTTATAACGAAAGCTGCGGGTCCTCTACTTATACATTTATTTTATTTGCTACCAGCTGATGTACCCGTGCTTCGCTACGGAATCTACATTGTATACAGAATTGTAGGTTACGTAAAGTACACATTGTGAGCAAGATTGTATTAAATTGTGTAGCTCTTAACGTTACCCTGGAAACGCGCCGGAGAAATCACCTAATATCTTCTCCCCTACGAAGACTGCGTTAGGGAATTTTCATTGTAATGTTAGCCCCGCTTGCCTACAATCAGTCACAATCAGGTTGGGGAGTTTTCATTATAATGGTACACACTCACTCTCCACCTGCCTTTTTACATCCTTAGTGGTTTTCCCAACTGAAATGAACATACATTACAATGACATCAGTAGGAATAGCGCGAGTAAAAGCAATGATTTCGAATAAAATACTCAATCACATGAAAAAACACACATTTTCACACTTTTAAAGAACAGTACTACGCTGCTGATCTAACAGTCGAAAGTTACAGAGCTGGAATGACCAGGCCGCAGACAGCCGTGATCCGTGATCATTCCTAGTCTTTTTTTCGGAGGAGGGGGTTCGAATAGTGGAGAGTCCTAGGGCAGAAGGTATGCCCTTTTACTAATCTGTTCCCTAGGAGTACCAGATGAGTCGGAAAATCTCAATTCACTACACTGGCGGCGGAAAAATCTATCTGATTTGGAGGCAATTTTTTCCACCAAGCTAGAGGAGAAACCCCCTCTTCACAGCTAATTTTGAATAAAATGAATGTAGAATTTAATAAAAGTGAAGAGAAAGACGCTCTTTTTAAGAAACGGCTCCTTTCGGGGTTGAATTTTGAGTTATTTAGTGAATTGTGGTGCTATAATTTGGAACATGCCTAAATTGTAATTCTAGACCAGGTCATACTACTACTACTACTACTACTACTACTACTACTAAGTGAGCCTCTGCCTTAAGAGTGCACACTGCTCGTTCAAAACAGCGCTTCAGAGTAGGGATAGAATAGCTGGAATACTATGATGAACCAGTGAGTTACGTACCAGCAGTATCAGAAAATGTATGAACCAAAGGAATGGAATGCTAAAGAAGAAAGCTTTCTAACTCCCCAGCTATTTCTCGCCATCATTCAGCCAGGCTGTTATACTCGGTACGCAGCAGTATTCCCATCTATCGGAGTTGAGCGGCAGCATAAGAGACAAAGAACATCACAACAAACAATGGTCAATGTAATGTTATTGTTGATCAATGTTATGCGCTTTCAATATTGTAGGCGTTCATATTTAGTTTTCTTCTGACTCTGAAATACCATAGTCGGTACGGTAAAACATGGATGGTCGGAAATTGTATTCTCTATAACTTTCGTTACGTAGTACTTTTCGATAGGACCAATAACATAGTTATTTAAAAGTTAAATTTTAGGCGCCTTCCCCTAAACTGCAATTTCAGACACGGTGAATAAAATTGTTTATAACTTAGACTGTAGTTTCTTATTCCCCGACTCTATATACCTACTTTCATTAAATTCTTCTAACCCATTTTCTCGTGGTTCGGCGTTGATATGGACTTGGCAACAAAAATACTTATTCAGGAATATCTGTGCTATCAAAGCCGGTACGGTAACAATGTATGACATAAATGATCAGAAATTTAATTTTGTATAACTTTAGTTATCGAAAGGACCACCAATAATATCAATATTTGAGAATTAAATGTTACGCCTTCCCCTAAACTACCATTTCACTCAGTGTGAGAAAAATGATTTATAGTCTACATTGTAGTGACTCATCCCCCGTCTTCACATACCGATTTTCATTAAATTCTCTTCAGCCGTTTTCTCGTGTTGCGTGTACAGACAGACAGACAGACAGACAGACAGACAGACAGACAGACAGACAGACAGACAGACAGACAGACAGACAGACAGACAGACAGACAGACAGACAGACAGACAGAAATTACGGAAAATTAAAAAGTGTATTTCCTTGTTACTATGGACATGATCGATAGAGAAATACCATTCTTTTCGAATTCTGAGCAATATACAGACAAAACTGTTATCTATATATATATAAAATAACTTGTCCTGACTGACTGACTGACTGACTAACTGACTGACTGACTGACTGACTGACTGACTGACTGACTGACTGACTGACTGACTGACTGACTGACTGACTGACTGATTCATCATCGCCGAGCCAAAACTACTGGACATAGAGAAATGAAATTTGGGGCATAGATTCATATTAAAGTGTAGGTGCTCGCTAAGAGAGGATTTTTGGATATTCCTCCGCTAAGGGGGTGAAAAGGGGGTTGAAATTTTAAAATGAGTGTATCTATATCTCAAAACTTTAAAAGTTTACAGATGTAAAAATTGGTATTTAGAATCTCCTTTAAAAATAAAGAAACACGTATTTTTTGTTTTCGGAAAATTCCAATGGGAAAGGTGGAAAGGGGTGAAAAAGGGGTTGAATGCCTTTAATGAGGCTACTTATATTTCAGAACCTGAAGATATTACAGACCTGAAAATTGGTATTTGGGATCTACTTTAAAGAATAAAGAAGCAGGTATTTTTTCGTTTTTGGAAAATCCAAATAATGGAGGGTGACAAGGGGGTGAATTTTTAAAATGAGTGTGTCTACATCTTAAAACTTTAAAAGTTTACAGATGTAAAAATTGGTATTTCATAAAAAAATAAAGAAACACGTATTTTGTTTTCGAAAAATCCCAATAGGAGGGGTGAAAAGGGGTGAAAATTGGGTTGAATGCCTTTAATGAGGATACTTATATCTCAAAAACTGAAGATATTACAGACCTGAAAATTGGTATTTGGGATCTACTTTAAAGAATAAAGAAGCAGGTATTTTTTCGTTTTCGGAAGATCCAAATAATGGAGGTTGAAAAGGAGGGTGAATTCTTAAAATGAGTGTGTCTACATCTTAACAATTTAAAAATTTAAAGATGTAAAAATTGATATTTAGAATCTCTTTATAAATAAAGGAACACGTATTTTTTGTTTTCTGTTAATCCCAATAGGAGGGATGTAAAAGGGTTGAATACCTTTAATGAGGATACATATATCTCAGAAACTGAAGATATTACAGAACTGAAAATTTGTATATGTGATCTCCTTTAAAAATAAAGAAACAAACATTTTTTGTTTTTGGAAAATCCAATTAATGGCGATTAAACAGGAGTGACAAATTGGGGTGAATTTTTCGAAAGACTGTATCTACAGAATATCTGAGAAACGTAAAATGTTACAGACGTAAAAGGTGGGTATTTGGAATTTCCTGTAAATGTAAAGAAACATAGGTGATTTGTTTTTGTAAACTCCCCATAAGGGGAAATAAAAAGGGGTGAAATTTTAAAATGTGAATTTCTACAGTATATATATAAAAAACTTAACATGTTACAGAAGTGAAAAATGGTATTTTTTTATCTCTATTAAAAATAAAGAAACGTGTATTTTTAGTTTTTGGAAATACCACTTGGGTGGAGGGGGGAGTTAAAGTGACTGAAAATGGTGTTGATTTCTTCGGTACTGATATCTGATATCTCAAAAATGAAGATGTTAAAGACGTGAAATTTGATATTAGGAATCTGCTTTAAAAGTCAAGAAACACGTATTTTCGGAAAATCCAATGAAGGGGGGGGGGGGAGGGTGAAAGAATTGCAAAATTAATTGTCTTTATTGACTTTATTGTATGAGAATACATACATCTAATTAAAATAAAGTTGTTATAGACGTGATAATTGGTATTTGGATTTCCTTTAAAAACAAAGAAAAACGCGTTTTGGGATGGGGGTGAGGGGAAACCATCTTGCGGGGCGGGAGTGAGAAGGATTTGAATTCATTTCACGCGGACACATAAATCAAAAACTGAAGAAGTTTGAGTCGTGATAATTGGTATTTTGCCGGAAAATTCACTTAGGGGTCGGGGAAGGAGTGTGAAGGGAAGTGAAGAAAAGTGAATTATTTTTATGAGGATATTTATATCCCAAAACTGAAGGTAATAGACGTGAACATTTGTGTTTGGAATCTCCTTTAAACATAAAGAAACACGCCTTATTTTAATTGTTTTGCGGGGGGGGGGGGGCGTGGCGTCAATAAGCTTAACGGCGATGGGGTGTAAAAGGAAGTGAGACCAATTGATTTTACTGTTCATAATGTACTTATAAGGAGCCTCCGTTGCTCAGGCGGCAGCGCGCCGGCCTCTCACAGCTGGGTTCCGTGGTTCAAATCCCGGTCACTCCATGTGACATTCGTGCTGGACAAAACGGAGGCGAGACAGGATTTTCTCCGGATACTCCGGTTTTCCCTGTCATCATTCATTCCAGCAACACTGTCCAATATCATTTCATTTCATTTGTCATTCATTAATCATTGCCCCAGGGGAGTGCGACGGGCTTCGGCAGCCGGCACCAATCCTATTGTCGCCGCTAGATGGGGGCTTTATTCATTCCATTCCTGACCCTGTCGAATGACTGGAAACAAGCTGTAGATTTTCGATGTACTTATTCTGATCATAAACCGATCATTTTTAATCTTTCCTAGGTTCGTTTTCAACAGCCATCTATTCCTTCGGAGGACGTTCTTAGATTACAATATTCTCCTGGCATATATATAAAATGTTAAACACATTTGAAATAAAAGATAGGATTGAGATTGACCGGCAAATTGTTCACCTCTATAATAAGGTCAATAATGCACGGAAGTATGTCATTCGTATGGACAGAAATCCCGCACTCTTGCCTACGCGCGACAATGGTGCTGGTCACATTGTCAACAATGAAAATGGCAGCAGATGTAATTTACCGGCAAGTAGCGGTCTTGCATCTTGCTGTGGGGTTCAGAACATCTAATAATAATAATAATAATAATAATAATAATAATAATAATAATAATAATAATAATAATGTTCTGGACCGTCATCAAATTGTGCGGACCGCGCTGGAGACGGGTCCTGGCCTCGTAATGGCTACGAATACCGTCCGGCCGCGGGTTCTGTACCGCCAAGGCACCCAAGACGACACCACGCCGGATCTCCTTCAGGATTTGTTCCATACTAAAAATGCTTATAGGAAAAGATGGCAACGATTTAGGGACCCAACTGACCGCGTGGTATACCTGAACCTAGCTCGGGAAGTACGAAATCGATTGCTGGAAAGAAAGATTGAAAATTGTGAGAAACTTTGCCGTAATCTCTCAGCAAACGAGTCAGATCGCGAATTTTGGCGGATTCACTCAGAAAACGAGTCATATCGCGAATTGCCGAGGATTATATATAAAACGTTAAGCATTCAATTTTAAATTTCAGTATAATACCGTAGCGAAGCACGGGTATCTTGCTAGTTATTATATATATATAGATTAAATTATTAGTGTCCGGCTCCATGGTTAAATGGTTAGCGTGCTGGCCTTTGGTCACAGGGGTCCCCGGTTCGATTCCAGGCAGGGTGAGGAATTTTAACCATCATTGGTTAATTTCGCTGACACGGGGGCTGGGTGTATGTGTCGTCTTCATGACCATTTCATCGTCATCATGACGCTCAGGTCGCCCACTGTAACCCGTCATGGGGGTTATACGCATATCTATAATAATACTGCCTAGGGAAATCACAAAGTATCGGTGACAACGAGTAGTCTCAATCGGTAGGTAGTAATATTACGCAGCGAGTTAAACGCCAAATTGAGAATGGAGGCCGTGGAAAAAAAAAGAGAGATCTCCAATAAGCATACCAGAGTAACAACAGATAGCGCAGTGGAAACCATGCTAGATAATATTAGAAAATTAAAAGAGAATGTGAGGAGAAATAAGGGACATGACGGGTGAAAATAGATGAGAAACCAAGATAAAATTTGAAAACATATATTAGAATAAAAAATCAAAACTAACAATTTACATGAAAGGAGAACTGTACAAATATGAAACTTTCCCAACCATATATACAAAATACAGATTCATTGTAGTAAAATAAGATATCCAAGAGAAAGAAAGCAAATGAGAGAGAATAGCACAGGAATGGAAAGGGATGAACAAAGAAATGATAAATATAGCTGTAAAAAGAGAAACTCACAACAACTAAAAAAACAGGATGTTCACAGTATGCCAGCAGGAAATCTTCTGAGCTATATGCAAGTCAAAACCACTTCCGTTATCACTCGAGTAACGTAGTTCTACAGGCGAATATTCACAATATACTTCAATTGAACCAGTTTCACAACATTCAGAATCTCAAATGGCGAAGCACTGAACGGGTAGAAGTGTGTGTACAGTAGGAGTCGCACAGTTGCCAATACACAACACGCACATTTAGAAAGAAAGTCGTTACTAGGTTCGTCAATGAAGAGTTTAAATACAAAAAAGACAAGTGATTTCGGCCTGGAAATGCCATGTTCCCAGTCAGAATTTGCAAGGAAAGTATCTCCCAATGCAACTAAAGGTATTTACAGTAAAGAAATCAGTTTGTCATACCTCATCATGAACCAAATTGCACCAACTGCCCGAAAATGGAAACTTCTGGGCACTTGTCCCTAGGGACGGAGTTGACGTTGGATGTTGCTCCCTCCACACAGGCCAAAGTCCATCTCAATACATTCAGAGGAAGGCCGGGCATTTATAGTGTGGAATAATGAGGAATATGTCTGGAAGATTCCAGAGGTTAGTGGAGCATGCGTGACAAACCAGGCGATGCCACATGACGTCAGGCGGCGAAAAGGAAGTTAGTTTATCGTAGATCGTAAAGGTGGATAGAGCAGAGTTCGTGCAAGGTATGATGTGTGCAAATTCACATAAGCATGTATGTTGGAGAGAAAATGCGGTTTATATCATGATGAGGGTAAGTCCATATTAATAGTAGAAAAAGGTTATGTGCGTGGCGAAGTTCATAACAGTAGTTGCCGGTGAACTGAGGAGTCCGTTACATTATCCGCCGGGCACCAGAAAAAATCCAAAGGATTTGTTTTCTCGTTGCTGTAGTTGTTGTAGTTGAAGTAGTTGGTGTTAAATGAAGATTGCTGGTAGGAGACGAAAAACGGAAGATACAGTTGAGTGGCGACGGCGAGGCGGCCCCAGGAACAGCCATGGAGGGCCCTTCCAAGAGCTGGAGCGGGGGTCGATAGCAGCCGCAACGGTATATCAAAGAGCAAAAATACTGAAAAACAAAACAAAAGGCGGCAGAAAAATGTCCAAATACAATAAACATGCCTAAATAGAGAAATAGGAAATACAAAAAGGTAGAGGAGGAAGGGAAAAAGAAAAGGGCTAACGCGTTAAGCAAAGGGAAAAGGTAAGGAGAGAAGGGTAGTTATAAATTAACATAGAAATATATATATATATATAAATATCACAAACGACAATAAAAACTAAGAACAATTACAAAGGAGAAAAAGAAAATGGTTGGGAAGATATATTTACACTCCCATTACAACCTGTGCCAATTGGGCTGGGAGGGAGACTGGAGAAACCTGTGTGGAGGGAGAAAATGGAAGAAAAGAAATTCCATAAAGGGAAACAAAAGAAAGGTGGGGATGAGGTAGACAAACAACAAAGAAAAGGAAAAGAACAAAAAAGTAAATAACACCGGGAGCAATAGACATAATGGCAAGGTTCGGTTACAGAGTTTGAAAGAAGAAAATGGAAATCTGGAGAGGACTTCAAAGGAATCTTCTGATTTTATGTTTGAAGAATACAAAAGGTGTGAATATGTCAATACTGGGTAGAGAGTTACTAAGAGTTGTAAGGTTAGGCGTGGGTGCGACGCATACCGGTTCCGTGCTGGGCGGGGGTGTGCGGGGCAGGGGTGCATGATTCTACACACCTATGATGAATTCAGAACATTAAGTTGTTTCATATACAATAATACGACTCGGTTAGTACCAAAACTCAACTTGTCCATGTCAAAGTGAATTGAGAAGAAATAAAAACCTCCATCAGTGTTAGTATCAGGTTTACACCGATGAGAATGTGTATTGTGATAAAGTTAATTGTTACGACTGAAATAACAACAATAGCAGTAATGTAGGTTTTCACTACACTAAAATAATAATACAAGTTTGTTGGATATGTTGAGTTTTTGGAACAAACAACAATGGACACATTGACGGATGTTGTAGATTTAATACAACTAAACTTTCTTATTTTCAGGTTATGTTCAATATAGCTGTTATTTGATGACAATGCTATATTTATCAATGGAAAAATCGGAAAATTTTAATATTCACTAACTTAAACATTAAGAATAAATTAATATTGTCTTCTTGGGAACACTTTCAAATAGCATCGCTGTCAATCATTGGCTCATCTTCATCCTCCTCTATTCTTCCTGCTCTTGAAAGTTCAGTTGTCTAGAATTTGCCAGTTCCTTGCAGAAGCTGAGATATGGATGAGGTTCCAATTCACTACTATAAGTCTGTTTGAGTAGATTCAGAGCGTCATTGACTTTTGTAACTTTGGTCAAAAAAAACCCTACATATTTCGTTTATGTTCTTGCCTCTTCTGCAAATACTTTCGGCTCGCCCAGGTTTCTGAAATATGTTGCTTCGCTTTGAATGATTACTGCTGTTTTATTCCTTTGTATGATGAATCTCTTCACGGAAGGACATTTGAAATTCCAGTTATCATGTGGTTTTAAAACTTTACTGACCGATTTCCCTATTTTTTTTCTATGAACACTCATCCCTTCATCTTCTCCTATTACATCGTGGCTCGGGAGCCATAATACTGTTTTTACAGACTTTCTAATCTCTTGTTCATCCATTTCAATAGTTATGAAAGCTACATGAGTGTTCACACTGCCTTCTCTATTTTGAAAGAAGTCACTATTGATACATTAAAATACGCTTTATTAACAGCAAACCTCCCTTTCAACAACAAGTTTTCTTCTGTTGCCAGCTTAGTTTAGACATGTCAAGTTATGGAACAAAACATTATCAAGTATTAAATAGAGAGCCCCCAAAATTATGAAAAATATAGTATCTCATTTTTTAAATTTTTGTGTACGTGTTGAGTTTTGGAACTAATTGACTCATGTAATAGTAACATCAAGAAGTGAGACTTATATTTCCTGTTAAAATATGTTAAACTGAAGGATCATTTCTCTCGACCTGGCGTTAATACACTGAGTAACCCCGTCTTTGTGGTGCGCAACATGTTGGGTGTTTTTAAAATAGCTCAGATCCCGCATGGCTGAGAATCGATAGAGAGTATTCAGTGATCAGCAAATGTACCAAAAGAAGAGTCCTTACATGTCTACTTGAATATAGGTTCCTTTAATAAGTGTTGTGGAGTAATTTTACATCCAGCCTTAACAAAATTGAAGATTTATCTCATTCCTCCAAACACCTCTTATCTAGAAGTATTAGTGGACCGATCTTGTATTTCCATTCGATGTCACTTTACAAGCTCCTAACTTTTGCCTTTATATCTAACTACCTGATGTAGCCGTGCTTCGCTATATAATTCTACATTGCATACAGAATTCTGGATGAAGTCGTGTACACGTTGTGAATAAGATTGTATTAAGTTGCACAATAACATAGGTATCGAAAAATGAAATTTTAGGCACCTTTCCCTAAACTGCCATTTAATTCAGCATGAATAAAGTTATTTATAGACTAGAGGTTAGTGCTTTATTCCCCAGCTTTAAATACTCTTCAGCCAATAACTCGTTGCTCGGACTGACATGGACTTTACCGAGCTCGATAGCTGCAGCCGCTTAAGTGCGGTCAGTATCCAGTATTCGGGAGATAGTAGGTTCGAACCCCACTGTCGGCAGCCATGAAAATGGTTTTCCGTGGTTTCCCATTTTCACACCAGGCAAATGCTGGGGCTGTACCTTAATTAAGGCCACGGCCGCTTCCTTCCAACGCCTAGCCCTTCCCTGTCCCATCGTCGCCATAAGACCTATCTGTGTCGGTGCGACGTAAAGCAATTAGCGACATGGACTTAGCGAGAAAAATCGAAATTCATGAATATCTGTGTCGTCATAGCCGGTACGGCAAAAATGTATAAGACATAAATGATCGACAATCTAATTCTATATAACTTTAGTTATGTAGTATTTATCGATAGGACCACTAACAACATAGAATTTAGAGAATCGAACGTTACGCCTTCCGCTAAACTACCATTTCACTCAGCGTGAATAAAATCATTTACAGCCTAGATTGTAGAGCCTTATTCCCCGACTTTACATACCTATTTTCATGAAATTCTCTTCAGCCACTTTTTCGTAATGCGCATACATACATATATACACACATGCACTCAGACATACAGAGATATGTGACGGAAATTTAAAAGGTGCATTTCGTTGTAGCTGCGAACACGACCGATACAGAAATAACATACTTTTTTTAAATTCTGAGCTATGTAGAGACAAACCTCTTATGTGTATTGACTGTTCCTGCGTGTAATTTTGAAGCTGTTAACTCGAGACTCTACAGAAGAGTGGCATAAAGCCTCTCTTGAGCACATAGTGCTGCATACTATCGATACTTTAAGTAGCTTGGTCAAGTTAATTAACGCTTTACAGTATATTTTTCATATATCACTAAAGTGTATGGTCGTCCTTGAAGAAACAATATTTCGATAACGTCTTACACCTTTATATACTAATTTTATCATTATTACATTTACATTTATATTACATAAATCACTTCAATATTCAACTTAATATATTATAAAATCATATTACAATAAAATAACTTATAACATTATTCAACTGATGGCTAATTTAAAGCCTACACTTCTTTATAACTCTATAATAATTATAAATTCTATTCTAAAGCTTATCCCTTAAAATATTATACCACCTGCTAAAACAGGTAAGGAGAGGAGGAGAAGAAGAGCGGTAATAGCTACAGCTCATACAAATAAAGGTGTTTGGTCTAGTGATATCCCAGGGGCTCGTATATTAATAGTTGTGGTAATAAAATTAACGGCTCCGAGAATTGATGATACCCCTGCTAAGTGGAGAGAGAAAATTGCTAAGTCAACAGAAGCACCAGCGTGTGCAATCCCTGAGGAAAGAGGAGGGTTTAAGATGTAGTAAAGGAAATATAGGACAGTGAGGATTTGGCCAGTTAAAATATAAGGGTCTTCTACAGGTCGAGCACCAATTCATGTTAAAAGGATGACAATAGAAACTATAGATCAAAATAGAATTTGATTGATTGGGTAAAATTGGATTCCACGGAATTTATTGTTTGCAGTAAAAGGGAGAATGAGGAGAATCGCAATAGATATTATCCATAAGACTGGTTACGCCTCCCAGCCAGGTATTAATATGCTGTCCAACAGAACAATTTACGTTGTGTTCAACTTTCCTACGCTAGCTTGTAAAGGAAAATGAACCTTACCGTAGAGCACTGTAGTTTGCGAAGCGTATACACTGACTGACAGAGCAAATGCAACACCAAGAAGGAGTGGTCAGAACTTTATGCCAATTGCAGGGTAGACTGACGTCACTGAGGTATGCTCATGATGTGAAATGCGCCGCTGTGCTGCGCACGTATCGAACGATAAATGGGACACGGCGTTGGCGAATGGCCCACTTCGTACCGTGATTTCTCAGCCGACAGTCATTGTAGAACGTGTTGTCGTGTGCCACAGGACACGTGTATAGCTAAGAATGCCAGGCCGCCGTCAACGGAGGCATTTCCAGCAGACAGACGACTTTACGAGGGGTATGGTGATCGGGCTGAGAAGGGCAGGTTGGTCGCTTCGTCAAATCGCAGCCGATACCCATACGAATGTGTCCACGGTGCAGCGCCTGTGGCGAAGATGGTTGGCGCAGGGACATGTGGCACGTGCAAGGGGTCCAGGCGCAGCCCGAGTGACGTCAGCACGCGAGGATCGGCGCATCCGCCGCCAAGCGGTGGCAGCCCCGCACGCCACGTCAACCGCCATTCTTCAGCATGTGCAAGACACCCTGGCTGTTCCAATATCGACCAGAACAATTTCCCGTCGATTGGTTGAAGGAGGCCTGCACTCCCGGCGTCCGGTCAGAAGACTACCATTGACTCCACAGCATAGACGTGCACGCGTAGCATGGTGCCGGGCTAGAGCGACTTGGATGAGGGAATGGCGGAACGTCGTGTTCTCCGATGAGTCACGCTTCTGTTCTGTCAGTGATAGTCACCGCAGACGAGTGTGGCGTCGGCGTGGAGAAAGGTCAAATCCGGCAGTAACTGTGGAGCGCCCTACCGCTAGACAACGCGGCATCATGGTTTGGGGCGCTATTGCGTATGATTCCACGTCACCTCTAGTGCGTATTCAAGGCACGTTAAATGCCCACCGCTACGTGCAGCATGTGCTGCGGCCGGTGGCACTCCCGTACCTTCAGGGGCTGCCCAATGCTCTGTTTCAGCAGGATAATGCCCGCCCACACACTGCTCGCATCTCCCAACAGGCTCTACGAGGTGTACAGATGCTTCCGTGGCCAGCGTACTCTCCGGATCTCTCACCAATCGAACACGTGTGGGATCTCATTGGACGCCGTTTGCAAACTCTGCCCCAGTCTCGTACGGACGACCAACTGTGGCAAATGGTTGACAGAGAATGGAGAACCATCCCTCAGGACACCATCCGCACGCTTATTGACTCTGTACCTCGACGTGTTTCTGCGTGCATCGCCGCTCGCGGTGGTCCTACATCCTACTGAGTCGATGCCGTGCGCATTGTCTAACCTGCATATCGGTTTGAAATGAACATCAATTATTCGTCCGTGCCGTCTCTGTTTTTTTCCCAACTTTCATCCCTTTCGAACCACTCCTTCTTGGTGTTGCATTTGCTCTGTCAGTCAGTGTATATGCGCTCCTACTTTGCTTTTTAGACGTAGCCTACGCGTAGGAAATTGACCACGACGAACATTGTTCTGATGGATTGCGTATTCATATGCCGCTGGCAGGTGTGACCAGTCTTACGGAAAATAAAGGATAGGACGAGTATTGTGAGATACGAGATTTTGTTTCTTCAACAACGACGGACAAAGCCGTTTGAAGAGGGCAAAACCGATTTGTAAGGTGCCTTCAATATAAGAAAAATGAATGTTATGCATTTATAATCTATACATATATATATAAGATAAGAGTGATGTGTGTGCAAGGTATTTCTGTATCGGTCGTGTCCACAGTAACAAAAAATGCACTTTTCCTTCATTTCTGTCTGTTTGTATGTGTGTATGGGCATCACGAGAAAATGGCTGAAGAGAAGTGAATGAAAATCGGTGTGTGAGGTCGGGGAATGATGCACTACAATATAGGCTACAAATAATTTTATTCAGCTGAGTAAAACGGTAGTTTAGGGGAAGGCCTAAAATTTAATCCTCAATCGATCCCATTGATAAATAATACATATAGAATTAAACCTCCAATTATTTATGTTTTATTCATTTATACCTTACGTACAGAGATATTCATGAATTTCCATTTTGTTGCTAAGTGCATTTCAACGCCGAAATACGGGAAAATCTGTGAACAGAATTGTAATGAAAATCGGTTTCTAAAATTTGCGAATAATTCACTACAATCTAGGGTTTAAATAACTTTATTCATGCTGGATGAAATGGTAGTTTAGAGGAAGGCGTATAAAGTAGATTTTTTAAAGAATACGGTACCTTGTTATTGGTCCTATCGAAAAGTATATCATACAGTATGGAGAATACAAGTTTCAATATTAGTTTTGCCGTACCGACTGTGATAATAGAATAATGAATGTATACTTTTGTTTCTGAGTCAACGCCGAGCATTCACTGGCAATGGTTTCTTCATGACCGAGCTCGATAGCTGCAGTCGCTTAAGTGCGGCCAGTATCCAGTAATCGGGAGATAGTGGGTTCGAGTTCCACTTTCGGCAGCCTTGAAGATGGTTTTCCGTGGTTTCCCATTTTCACACCAGGCAAATGCCGGGGCTGTACCATAATTAAGGTCACGGCCGCTTCCTTCCAACTCCTAGGCCTTTCCTATCCCATCGTCGCCATAAGACCTATCTGTGTCAGTGCGACGTAAAGCAAATAGCAAAAAATAGGTTTCTTCATGATTGTTTTAAGGTGTAAAATCACGTGGTCATCGGCCCGTATTGACAAGAAAAAATGAGAAGATGATTATAATAAAGAGAAAAAAGCGTAAAGGAACGATCGCCTGAAAAATAAGACCTGAGGGAGTCATGGAAGAAGGAAGGAATGACTTTACATTAGATCCCACAGGGTCGGAAGGAAACTAAATGTGAAGGCCTACGATATCGAAAGCTCATAAAACTGATCAACAATAACATTAAATTGACCATTGTTGTGATGTCTCTTCTGCTGCAACAGCCTGCCTGAATATTGGCGGGAAGTAGCTGCTGTATGCTATACGACTGTCCCGTAACCCATAAAACTAGTTCAAAACATCGGAGAGCAATAATACAAATGAAATTCATAACAGCGACATTGATAATTCATGTTTCCTACTCCGGTTTAACCTCAAACTGTCAAAATTCCGTTGTATTTAAATAGTCAGAATCAAGGACAGCTTCTCACAGCTAATCACCACTGCGTAGGATCTCCAGTATGTTTAACTCTGCTCTGAGATTAAAGGTCCCTCAGGATATCACCGACTCTCTTCAAGAAGTTTACTTTCTTACTCAGTAATAATACTTGAATATTTGGTTGACTGTCTGCTGTAACACAAGCCTTCATCAAAAGTGTAATTATATTCTGATTCTGATGGTTCTGTCAGCTTCCGCTTTGAATGCTAGCGCTGTGTGGCGTACGGTGAGCCATCTGGTGACGAAAGAACGTACCCCCTATTACTAACATCTAAATTCAAACCCTCATTATTGTAGAAGTCTTCCTCGTGAATAGTCGAGATTTTTCCCTGAAGACGCGGAGCGAAGTTCTCTGTGAAGAGTTTCACCTTGTTTTATTAACAGGACATAAGCCCATATCATGTCTATAAGTAAAACTTATTAATTAAGTTAGATTTAAATTATATAAACGTAATGCAAATATTAGATAATACCTAGTTCATTAATTAATACACATTATTTTTATACCGGTCTCGAAAGCCAAGAATAACGGCCGAGAAGATTCGTCGTGCTGACCACACGACACCTCGTAATCTGCAGGCCTTCGGGCTGATCAGCGGTCGCTTGGTAGGCCAAGGCCCTTCAAGGGCTGTAGTGCCAAGGGGTTTGGGATTTTTATACAATTATCGGCGTGATGTTTACTTTCATCCGTTATCGATCACACTGTGCGATTCGAGCACCATATGCGCCAGCGGGAGCAGGTACATCTCGAAAAACAATTCCATTCTGCGAGCATAAGTACCAGCTTGACAATATAAAAGCACGTACAACCATCCCGGACTTATTTACAAACTTTTTCAATCTTCATAAAGTGATATGCTCGTTTCATTGAATGGACACTTTATAACTACTGAGACCTTTTTGGATCGTATAATTTCACAACACGAACATATTATATTTACGGTAGAAAAGGAAAGCAATGAGCTTACCTTATCAAAAAGAGGTGTTTTCTGAATTCATAAAGGCGTGCTCGGTTCAGCCGAAAGAACTTAGGTTCAATTCCCAGTCAGGAAGTAGACAAATTTGAGAAACGAAATTTCCACGTCCGGAGGTGCATATGGCCCTGAGGTTCACACAGCCTCCACCAAACATGAGCACCAGCCTAATTCCTGGGGACAAAGAGCTAACCACTGTACCCCATCCAGTGCCGAGGTTACGGATTTAACCTCCACCTCTCCAAGGGCCTTCATTGCCTGTACGGAGATGGACTTACCTTTTTATATCTTATCAAAGATTATGATGTTTGTTGATTAAAGGGACGTAACAATTAGGTCATCGGCCTCTAATGGTACGAGATGCAACGAAATGAAACGACAATAAAAACTTCAAAATATATCCACTGACTAGAAACTAAAACGAATTCTGATGAAAAATGACCACGAATCAAAAACAATCACAATGCCTTATTTTGTGAGATGATGCTTGTTGTCCGAAGGGGTCCAAAATCCAAGCCACCGGCCCTTCGTAATAGTACTAATCACTGGTAAAGCAGAACCATGGTGTATCACACGTTATGGTACCACCTACGGGCAACACAGACCCATGGTGTTCCTCACATGGTGGTACTAATCACAGGCAACGTAGACCCATGGTGTTCCTCACATAGTGGTACTAATCACAGGCAACGTAGGCCCATGGTGTTCCTCACATGGTGGTACTAATCACAGGCAACGTAGAGCCATGGTGTTCCTCACATAGTGGTACTAATCACAGGCAACGTAGACCCATGGTGTTCCTCACATAGTGGTACTAATCACAGGCAACGTAGACCCATGGTGTTCCTCACATAGTGGTACTAATCACAGGTAACGTAGACCCATGGTGTTCCTCACATGGTGGTACTAATCACAGGCAACGTAGACCCATGGTGTTCCTCACATAGTGGTACTAATCACAGGCAACGTAGACCCATGGTGTTCCTCACATAGTGGTACTAATCACAGGCAACGTAGACCCATGGTGTTCCTCACATAGTGGTACTAATCACAGGTAACGTAGACCCATGGTGTTCCTCACATAGTGGTACTAATCACAGGCAACGTAGACCCATGGTGTTCCTCACATGGTGGTACTAATCACAGGCAACGTAGACCCATGGTGTTCCTCACATAGTGGTACTAATCACAGGCAACGTAGACCCATGGTGTTCCTCACATGGTGGTACTAATCACAGGCAACGTAGACCCATGGTGTTCCTCACATGGTGGTACTAATCACAGGCAACGTAGACTCATGGTGTTCCTCACATAGTGGTACTAATCACAGGCAACGTAGACCCATGGTGTTCCTCACATGGTGGTACTAATCACAGGCAACGTAGACCCATGGTGTTCCTCACATGGTGGTACTAATCACAGGCAACGTAGACCCATGGTGTTCCTCACATGGTGGTACTAATCACAGGCAACGTAGACCCATGGTGTTCCTCACATGGTGGTACTAATCACAGGCAACGTAGACCCATGGTGTTCCTCACATAGTGGTACTAATCACAGGCAACGTAGACCCATAGTGTTCCTCACATGGTGGTACTAATCACAGGCAACGTTGATCCATGGTGAAGTAGTGCCATCATCGCGTGGTCGCCCCTTTTAGTTGCCTTACGACAGGGAGGGGATACCGTGAGAGAGTGATAATCGGAGCATAACAATGGCAAATAGAGTCTTCCAGGATGAAAAAGCATCTTCTGGACAAACTGGGTGGGCTTTTGCAAAATCCTTTGTATGGAGCGTGCTTCTGTAGGGTTGCAAAAGAAAAGACTAGGGGGAACTGAAATGTGGTTCTGGAGAAAAATGCAGAGGATAAGTTGGGCTGAAATGAAGAGCAATACCAGATTCTGGTAAATGAAATTTAAAAAAAAAAACAGAAAATAAGACATACCGGTCACATTCCGCGGCGAGAGGCCTTCCTGCGTAACGTCATTGAAGGAAGAATTTCCGGAGGAGAGGGAGGACCTGCTTCTGATGATAAACTGACTGACTTAGCGTTTAAAATATGATGTATAGCAAAATAAAAATATATTTGTTAATACACATAAATCGCATGAATTACATTATTTTATTTTTAATATTATTGTTACTTTCAGTGTTTAAGATACCGGCTTGGTGGATGGTAGAAGTAATATTAACAATAAAATATATAAAAAACAAAGTAATATTTTCCTTATAGAGCTTCCGGATGAAATATATTAGGTTTCCATCCATTTGGAGCCAAGACGTGTGATGTGTTTGCCATTTCTTGAGCAACTCACGGGAGAAGCACCGTTTCCTATGTTCGAGTCCCACAACTGTAAGGGTTGTTTTTGCCTTATTGATGCACATAACGAAACTGGAACAAACGGGGAAGTGCAGACGTCTTAATTGTAAGGGTATGTGTGTCTGAAGGGATAGTTTCAATCCGAGAGATGAATACTACTTCGCCCGCGGCATGTCCAGTCATAATGGTGGCTTCAGTAATATGTGGCATCAGTTTCTTGACTGAGAGTCGTGTTCCGTTGCAGAGGGAAGGAGGATTCATATTTCTGAGAAGGGCAATCGGTGCCACAATTGTCCGCATTAGGGGCGATTAGGAGTTAAAATTAGGGGTGCGTGTGTAGAAAACAAAAAAGTACCAAAGGCCTGGGGAATATAGTGGGGGATAGACAACAATGGTAACTACAGTACTTGCTGCTCCCTGAGCAAATTTTGACAGAGAAGTTAAGTTTCACAGCTTACCAACTTAACTACGGATTTTGATTCAACACTGTACAATAAAGCATTGACCAAAGGAAAATTAGACATGTGCGCAACTAATGTTTTGTGTCATCGGACACTAATCGCGCCGCATTACTTGTTGTGGCCCTGAAATATCGGTCATCTTGTTCGGATGATATTTTGTGCGTATTTCAGGGAACTACGTTTTTAATATTTAAAGAAATTAAAGGAAAGAATTAGGTAATAGACTACAAAGTTTTATAAATTGCATTTTTTAAATAATTCCTAGTGTCAAGTTGCTAAAATGGAATATTCGTTTTCTTTCATGAAGTGGATATGTGTGTGTGTTGTGGGGGGGACTGCCATATCACCCCCCCCCCCTCTCCTAATCGTCGCTATTGATTGTGCGCTCCAAGTGGTTCGAGGGTATTCCAGGTGACTGCAAGTTGTTCAGTAGCTTCGTTGTGTAGTTGACACCCTCATCTGTATTACATGTCGTGTCGATAGACCTGTAAATTCGTAAAACACTGGGTAATTCTCGTGAAAGTTGCTTGTTGATTACATTGACACGTTCGCTTCTTGGAGCGAGAATTGCTCTCTTGATACAGCCATGCGTGATCGTTGAAAATGTTGTATTTGTATCTCTGACATTTGAATCACGCACCTTTGACACTAAGCTGAAGGCAACACACAGTACTAGACTCACGTGTCCACACACTGGCACTAACTTGTTACTGATGATGGAATTGAATTTCAAAACAAACACCGGTCCTAACAAAGAAATGTGATTTGTGGTGATAGTGACTTGTAACATACTCTTCTCGAAATAGTTTCAACTGCCTGTGAAAAACTTCGATTAAGTTGTCATTGCTGCGATTCCAGGATCTGTGAACAAGCTCCGATCACATTTTTCCTTGAATATTTATATGTGTAATATGTCAGATGGTCAACCCCTTCATGCGGCAAGTTGTTGACATCGTCAAACAATAATAATAATAATAATAATAATAATAATAATAATAATAATAATTATTATTATTATTATTATTATTATACACACTTACGTCTTCATAATAGACCGTTATGCCTTTCAGCCTTCAGTCTGCAAGCCTCTGTAAATTTACTAAACGTCACCACAATCCTCTATTTGCAACTAGTGCTGTGGCCTTATTTAGTTCTATACCTCTTATCCTTAAATCGTTAGAAACCGAGTCTAACAACCGTCGTCTTGGTGTTCCAATACTTCTTTTAACCTCCATAACAGAGTCCATTATTCTCCTAGGTAACCTATCTTCCTCCATTCGCCTCACATGATCCCACCACCGAAGCCGGTTTATGCGTACAGCTTCATCCACCGAGTTCATTCCTAACTTACTCTTTATCTCCTCATTACGAGTATCCTCCTTCCATTGTTGCCACCTATTTGTACCAGCAATCATGCTCGCTACTTTCATGCCTGTTACTTGTAACTTATAAGTAAGATATGCTGAGTCCACCCAGCTTTCACTCTCTAAAGCAAAGTTGGTCTGAAAACAGACGGATGTAGTAAAAATAGTTTCGTCTGGGAGCTGACTTCCTTCTTACATAAGACTGTTGATCGCATGTGGGAGCTCACTGCATTAGCTTTACTGCACCTTGATTCAATCTCACTTACTACAGTATATTACCATCCTGAGAGAATTCACATCCTGAATACTTGAAATTATCTACCTGTTCCAGCTTTCTATTCCCAGACTGACAATAAGTTATCTTGGATTTCTTACCTACTGACATCAATTGACTTTTAAAAAGGCTAATTTTCATATCATACTTAGCGTTCAGTCTGCAAAGCAAAGCAAAGCAAAGTCACCTCCGTACAGGCCACGAAGGCCCTCGGAGGGGTGGAAGGTAAAGGCTTCCATAATTCGTAACCTCGGCACTTGATGGGTTAGAGTAGTTAGCTCTACGCCAGGCCGCCTTTGCCCCCCAGGAATGGACCCAGTACCAATTTTGTGGTGTAGGCTGAGTGAACCTCAGGGCCATATGCACCTCCCGAAGTGGAAATCTCGTTTCTTAAATTTTACGACTGCCTGACGGGAATTGAACGCACGTCCTTCCGGGCGAACCGAGCATGCCTTTACCGCCTCCGCCAGGCAGCCCCTGTTCAGTCTGCAAGCCTCTGTTAATTTAACAAACGCCGCCACAATCCTCTATTTGTAACTACTCCCGTGGCCTTTAAAGTTCCATGATATTAGACTGCAGGCTTTCGGCACAATCTGGCATGAAGACCAAGTCGTCAGCATAGGCCAAACTGCTTACTACATTTCTACCTAACTCAATCCCTCCCTGCCAAATTATACTTTTCAGCAGATGATTCATATAAACTACGAACAACCACGGTGAGAGATTACAGCCTGTATGTATGTACCCTGAACCAAGAATTCATTCTACTGTCAATTCTCACTGCAGCCCAATTGATTTCAATAATCTGCTCTTAATCCCATAGTCTCCCCATTTGGAGAACATATTTTCCTTCGGTACTCTGTCTCCAGATCTACAAAACGTAAACATAACTACATATTTATCTCGTAGCATTTTTCAATTACCTGGCGCATACTGTAAATCTGATCCTGACAGCCCCTCTGTGATCTGAAACCACACTGGTTTCCATCCAACTTCTTCTCGACGACTGATCTCACCCTCCCTTCCAAGATGCCTGTGAATACTTTGCTTGATATAGGATACTACCTCTCTAGTTGATGCAGTCGTTACTGTTCGCTTGCTTATAGACAGGAGCAATTAATGCCTTTGTCCAATCAGAATGTATCTTCTAATCTTATCACTCGATGAAATCAATTATTATTGTTATTAGCATTCTGTATTCTCAGGCTATTAACATTCCCTAATAATCTACGTGCTGGCTCGAGGCACTCTCACTCGCTAGCAGTTCACAAGTCACACCGAGCTCTCGGGAGAAGCAGATGATTTATTGTCTTGTCCCTCTACGAAACTGTTCTACTTGTTGGTGGCGACAATGATCTGATTAGATTTGGCCTTGATCTCAGACACTTTGTTCCTGACCATCAACTAGGACATGTCAGTGTGACCAGTCAAGCCCCGCTACTCACAAATTACCCTGGGGTGTCTGGAATTTTAAAACATTCTAGGTATTTGCGCTGCTGATTCCGAAACTGCGGTCAGTTTTATTAGCGAACTTCTAGTTTCTTAAATATTGTTTTTTTTGCTATTTGCTTTACGTCGCACCGACACAGATAGGTCTTATGGCGACGATGGGATGGGAAAGGCCTAGGAAGTGGAAGGAAGCGGCCGTGGCCTTAATTAAGGTACAACCCCGGCATTTGCCTGGCGTGAAAATAGGAAACCACGGAAAACTATGTTCAGGGCTGCCGACAGTGGGGCTCGAACCCTCTATCTCCTGATTACTGGATACTGGCCGCACTTAAGCGACTGCAGCTATCGAGCTCGGTTTAAATATTGTTAACATTGTAATAATTTATTTATGTAGCTCCCACCAACGTTCGTTTCTTCTTCTGCTAGGGACCACATATCATCCTTCCTTGTTGTTTTCCCTTCCGTTCTTTTCAGCATTTCTTCATCATTCGACTTCTCTCCTCACACCACTTTGGACCTTCCTTGGAATCCACCCATTCTTTATTTATTTTTTTAAATATCTCTTTCTATACTTTTCTCCTATCGTATTTTATGTCTTTCTAAATCTTTCTTGACCTCTTCAATCCCTCCGAAGGTGCTTGACTATCTGTTATCATCCATTCTTTAGACATGTCCAAAACATAGCAATCTCCTTTCTCTTATTGTTCATTGCAGCAAAGTAGGCTCCCCGCAGTACGAAAAACTTAAAATTAATCAATTTACTCAATGGTGCCGAAAGCTAAAGGGCTAAAGGACCCGGAAAAGCTTCAAATTGTGAGTCTTGAGTATCTCCATCAAAATAAAAAGCACATTTCGAAAATCACTTCCGGGCTGACTGCAGTTCGCTCGTTTCTTTACTCGTTTGCTGTTTGATACAGAACCTCTGTAATGTGTTCCTTGGTTCAATACCCTCAGATAACTTTTGATGTTTTGAAAAATGTCCACACCGAATAAACTCTCCATTGACTCACATTAGCGCTCGTAGTGGTAGAAAAAGGCAAACTGCTAATCTAATCGACCGGATAACGATGGTTAAGAAAAGGATTGTAATATTTAGGAATATATAAAGAATATATTAACATACTTTATTATATTTTATTTATAACCTATTATGGTTTCAAGATAGAGCTGCTTGCGTGAACTGCGCACTTTTCTATGTTCTGGTATATTTACTTATTATTTATGAATTTCCATTGTTCTGTTGTTTTGATTAGACCTCACGATTATTTTTCATACTACTTATAGTTCATTTAATTTATAGCACCTTCGTTTATTGATTCTACACATTATACATCTGCATCTGTAAATTACATGTTTATAAATCTTTTATTTGTTTGTAGATAGATAAATGGCTTCATAATGAAGAAAATGTATTGCTGCTGTTTTTGTTACGTTCTCCTAGCGATGACTTTGCCTATTTCAAACTGAAACTGGGGAACCAAGATAACTCGTGAGTAACACATTGTGTACAGATCACCTGCAACAGTGTCCGCCTCCGTAGCTTAATGGACCGAGTTCGATTCCCGATACTGCCAGAAATTTAAGAATGGCAGGAGGCTTGTGTGTGCTTGGAATTGTAGATGCAGCTTACCTACAAACACGGTGTGCCTGAAAAGAACTTCACCACCTCGGGATGAATTCACTTTTTACCTGCGACAGTGAACAAATGGGCAAGGGGCGAGCATGGCATTTGGTATTCTGATGGTTTGGCATGAAGAGAGCATCCACAGTGATGAGTTATTTTTACTTAGAAAACATCATCAACGGGAGGAACTTCATTCATCCTGTTGCACGTTGTCACACTTACTCTAGCCTTCGTGCGTTTTGCGGCAGATGAATCGGCTAGCGAGACAGAAGGTTGTGGCGGGCAACATGAAGGGCCTTCTGCCTTTAAAGGCTTCAGTAAGACTGAATTGAATGATCTCATTCGTGAACGAGAAATGGGTAAGAAACTGTGTCCGAAGAATACTTATTATTTCAACGAAGTACTGGTGGACTTAATGCAATAACCTAATATGACATAATGCAAGAAGGAGTAGTTATTTGCAAAAACGAATATCATTTTCAGAATCTCCGACAGTGTTATCAGCCCTGGAAGAGAGTAGCAGCATCTTCGCGCGTAAACGTCAAAAATCGCCGTGGACACTCAGCATTTTCGCTTTTCGAATATGCACTAGCACGCAGGCTACTTTCACCTCTCTCCTGTTGGTGGATTGAGTGACACTGTAGAGCTAGCCCCAACCTTGCGACAATCAATAGTTTTACATTATTCATAACGCAGGTCAGTTGAACGCACGAAACTTCATGCCGACTTTTATCACTTCGTTTCTCCTGTAATTTTGGCAAACACGTATGTTCTAGGCAGAGAACTTTATTTTGCATGTCACTGTTCCCTGCGATAACTATTTACTACCGTCAAGTTTGCACACTAAAAATGCACCTGTGTGAACTAAATGAGAATGGTTTTTTGTCGTCAGGAATGTGTTTTAATATCGAGTTCATGTATCTTGTTCTTAACGCCGGAACAGCGGTGATCAAATTCAATTCAGTTCTGCAGGGACACTATCGGTCTGAATCAGTTTTGCCAACCTCTGAGATGGTCAGCATCGCACAATAATCCAAAAAAGATCGTATTTATTAAAGAGAGGATCGTACAATTTAAATTACCATTAAAATATTCGCTATGATGGTAATTAGCCAATTTCTGTTTTTAGCTTCAATGAGATCAATTTTGCTGAATATTTTTACTATCAGCATTTGAATGAGGGGCTGACAAAACAGAGCGCAAATTCTGGAAATGCGGGAAACTCACATTCACCAAACGTGCTTTTCACCTCCTGTAACTTAGCCCAAAATGAATTTACTTAAGAGCAGGCTTTCATATCATCGTTGATCATTGACAAAGGATAAACTTAAAAATCGTTAGGGCATGTTTCGGCCAATCACACTTGGCTATCTTCATCTATAATCAAAATAGATCTATACACCTTAAAACAGAAATATTATTACAAAGATATATATATTGTACATCTATGCAGAGTGTGTCATCAAAAGAGCTCTCAATGGCTGGAATGGTGGAATTTCGATTGGTGGCAGAAAAATTAATAACCTGCGCTTTGCAGATGACACTTCCCTCATCGCTGGTAGTGAAGAGGAACTTCATGACCTGAGTACAAGGGTGAAGGACACTAGTCTTCAGTATGGTCTAGAGATAAACATCAAAAAGACCAAACTAATGGTAGTTCATCGGCAAGCTCAAATCCAACTTACGGGATACCTAAAGGACCTGGATATAATTAAGGAATTTGTATACTTGCGGTCTGTCATCAATGACACGGGAAGCTGTGATAAAGAGGTAAAAAGACGTATTGTCTTAGGTCGTGCTGCAATGGTTAAACTTACTAAGATCTGGCAGAATCGGGCAATATCAAAAGCCACGAAGATGCGCTTGGTAGAATCACTAGTGTTATCCATCCTTTTGTACGGCTGTGAGACCTGGACCGTGAATGCCAAAGACAAAAAGCGCATTGATGCCTTTGAGATGTGGTATTGGCGGAGAATGCTACGCGTACCCTGGACAGAAAGAAGAGCTAATGTTTCCATTCTGGACGAACTCTGCATCAAGAAACGCCTATCTTCCCGAGTGAGTGAGCGTTACCTCCAGTTCCTTGGCCACATTTTAAGACGAGATGGAGATAACTTGGAAGAGGTAATTTTACAAGGCAAAATCGAAGGCAGTAGACCTCGAGGAAAAACAGTAAGCAGATGGATAGATCAGGCGAAGAAGATCACTGGGCTACCACTTCAGATCATATTGAAGAAATGTGAATACCGCTCGGGATGGAGACATCTTGTCAAGGTTGCAACACGGAAATGATGGAGTTATGAGGTCACGAAGCTCAGTAATGAGCATAACGACTAATGATGATGATATATATTGTACCAGGAACTGTTTTAGCCAGGTACATTATTTTAAAGTTGCCGGAATATTTGGAAAAGGACGGCAGTAATATGTGTTCATGTGCCCGACATCTTACAGTATGTGAGCTCGATACGAAGTTCCTCGTGGCAAGCAGGACACGTCACGAGCGATGAACCTGTGGGTGACGTCAGTACCACATGTTGTATGCCTTTCTCTCGAATGTACTAGAAAACATTTTTCTATCTTCTTAACCGATTAAGATATTGAAATGAGACATACTTCGCTGTGTAGCTAGTGTTCTGAAAGCAAACATATGTCAATCTCAATAAATTCCATCAAGGCGTTCAAGAGATATAAGCGAGGAAAGAAGCCACATTTTTCCTAAGTGACGTGGCGAGTAACCTTGGCCTTACGGAATATAAGCAGCGGACCAGACCGTAGCAAATCAAGTCAGGTTTTACATGTAGGCTCTTCCTTCTTTCTGCCTATGTGGTTTTTCTCTGACCTTTCAATACCATACCTTAATACTATCCAACCAACACAATCTCGCCTGGTAACGTGCACGACATGGAAACAGGCAGATACTCCTTTGTATCACTTCCCACTCTAACCAGCTATCTCTTTCTTCTTAGAAATTAATAGCATGTCGGAGGCATGTAGATTGAGTCGATGGTCACGGCGGGGAGCGGGCTACGGGGGCCCCCCCGTAAAAAAAAGGTAGCAAACCAGTTCAAGCCCTTCACAGCTGCTCGCGACAAGTGAAGTCGAACTCAGTGTTCATTCTGCCGGAACGCCGTAATACTTATATGAATTTCGACAGCAAGTTGACACGTAGTTCATGTGAATACCAGCGAGTAACCTAAAATTGTTGGACTTACAATTCGTCAGGGACATTCGAACTTCGGAAATTAACGTGTTTTAACATCGAAGTCATAAGACTTGTAATATTTCGCCAATATTTGAACTTACCAAATATCTCGATTTTCGTGTGAATAACTTTGACAGACTTTAACTTTACTTTAAATTGTAATGGTCTTGAACTGTTTCAGTCTAGAACATCGTGAGTGTAGGTTTGAAACACATTGACTGTATTATTATCAAAGCCTAAAACACTTTAACTTGTGAATAAAGACTGTTCGCTAATTATCTTAACAGACTGTACCATTTGAAACATCTCGTGTGAATAGACTGTCTAATGAACTATAAATATGCCGTAATACACTACGCGTACTTCGTAATTCAGTGGCATTGTGACAATAGGATTATTACACGAATTTTTAAGGAACTGTGATAGTGAGAAGGAACATCACGATATATTACGAGAGAGAGCTATTTATTTATTTCTTTACTGTGAAAGTGAGTCATGATAAAGTGTGCTTCGAATGAGGGTCATTTCTGACAATACGAACGGTGTGCAGTAAGTGTAAAAATGAACTATGCATGGAAATGTGTTTTCTCATTTTCCAATTATCGGAACTTACGAGAAGAAACAGTGCTTCGACACATTTCTCATCTACTGCATGGTGATTATTTCTGAAAGTGTTATAATCAGTTCTAGCAACACAAATCAAATGGTGCACATTTCAACACAGGACACTCTATCAGTGGCCTAGTCAGATGGACTTTGTCGTGTTAAAGCCACTTTTTTTATTAACATGAGAAATTCTGACTCGAGGCGACGGAGACCGACGGAGATTTGATGTAGATCAACGCGGAACGTGGACTTGGTGGTACGAGGACAGTTCCAGAGACGTGCTGTTAGCTGAGTTCCGGATTGCTGCTTGCGGAGCAGTATTCAACAGTTCGAGCTCAACAAGAAGGCGTATGTCAGGTGATATAAGTGTCTTTTCATTCAGAAACATAATTTCAACAGAATTCTTCTAGACAGTGCCATTGCTGACAAAGAACATTAACTCAATTCAAAAGCTCACTTACTTAATATTTCTATAAACATAGAAAATTAACGCTTTACAACACTTAAAAGTAAAGACAGACTTTTAGAAGACAGTGCGCTCTCGTAATAACGTATGTTCTCACTTGTTGGAACTTTAGAATTTCAATTCAGTGCTTCATTCATAGTGAAAGCGTACCATAAACTCTTAATTTGCAATACTCGCGTAAAGTGTTACGTAAAATAGGACAATACTCAGAACTTTCTACCAGAAGATCGGATTTAATTTCAAGTGTTTTGCATTTGAGTATAAATAGTTTGGTGTGTTCACAAGGAGAAATCATAAAATTTACTTGATTTAATTTACGTTGAAAATACACTCTGAAATCACAAGTGCTAATAGAAGGGACTTTAGGATTTCTTACTTACACCATGCTTTATTATTATTTACATCAAAAAAGTCATGGTGGACATAACTAATTGAAAAGAACATTATTCGGTTCGATTTTATACAATCAAAATAATTTTTTCGATATTTTATTGTTGGAATTGGGGTATATTTTCCATTAAATGTCTATGATCACTACAATTCAGCGATATAATACGGTAACTTTTAATAGATTGAATAAACGGAAGAAAGTTATAATACCTATTATTTCGTTTTGCGATTCTCCCTCTCTGTACCTTCCCCTAAGGACTAGGCACACCTCAGAACAACCTCAGGCTCTTTGAAATCAATTTTTCCTGGTACAATATATGTATATGCATATAAACCTAATAAAATTACACATTGATTTGGAATAAAATGACTGTCCACGTTTACGGACGTTGCTTTACTGATCTGTAAGATAGAGAGAATATCCTAGCAATTTCTTCCTTCAAATCGAATGACACGGTCTGAAGACGTCACTATAATAAAATTCAGCATGGTTTTCTGATGAATGCTGGTCGTGATATGAAACCTTGACAAGTTTTCTGTGACAATGATTATGTTGCCAAATCAGGACAATAATGGCATATTGAAAACTGGGTAACTTCTAATAATCTTCTTTACCAATAAAAGCACGACGTGGTATAGTGTTCGTAATTATTCTGCTTCATAATCGTTCATAGGAGAATTAGGCATTTTACGCCCACAAAGGAATAAGTGCTTTTTATTTTGTACTTCATGTTTTATGCTAACCTTTAAGGTAATTTTTTTCGGCGATTACAAAGTACGGTGTTTCGCGAATTTAATGCAAACGCATGTTGAACATATTCAATTATGCATGTGTTGCGGGAGTATGTAATGTACACCGCTAGCGCTCGCATGCACGCACAGCTGTAACCTTGACATCTCTGGTGTAGACTAATTATTCTGGTTAGTGATCTTTGGTGAATAATATAATTTTAACTTTGCTTCTTCACAATTCTGTTCGACACACCGAAGATAAGCTTTATGAGAGCTAGCTGAGTGGATTAGTGGTAGAAGTATGCGACTCATGACCAGAAATGTCCTAAAAGGCTCATTCGGTTGATCTATCTAACGCCATAAACCGTGGCAACTTATGTTGTTGTTATTGGCAAGTTAATGACCTCTGGTGACGTTCGCAGTGTTATCCTTCGTTTTCTTCTTCTCCTTTCTGGCCTACTTGCAGTTACCTAGAGTTGACACTTTGTATGGATTTAGGTCGGTTTTACAGCCAGATGCCCTTTCAGACGCGAACACTATGTGGAGGGAGGCATTTCTGCGGTGCATTCTGTATGATCTGTTGTTTGTAAATGAAGATATGTATTATGACGAACGCAAACCCCCAGTCCCCGTGTTAGAGGGATTAAGCAGACAAAATTAAAATCTCCAACCCCGCTGGCAATCAAACCCGCAGTCCTCTCAACCAAAGACCAGCACGCTGAACATTCCACCATCGAGCAGGATGTTATCCAGCAAACGTTAGAGAAACTGTCAGGCAGAATTTTACCCTGTTACAAGATACCAGCACAGTCTAAATGGTAGGCCTGGATGACACTACTGTTGTTAAGAAGGCTTCGTTATTGAATACCTGCCTATCAATTACCACTTCCAATTTTAATTTCAAATAGTGAGTAGAACAGAAAGCAAACTAATCTATTGTCTAGCCCGTTGTAGCGAGAGTAACATAAATTGTAGTGATTGTGATGGACCGTGTCCCTATTCTTTACGCTACTCTCATAGCATAACCGTTAGGAGGGCAGTTTTGCAGTTATGTATACTTCCTACTCACTCTGCCTTCTAACCTGTTACTGCCTTAATAGGCAGACTCTACTAATGAGCTTGAGCTTGCATCACTGAGACGAGTGCATTTATATCCGGCTGCATTTTGTTCAGTATTAGCCTTAAGTTGGCCTCCATCCATACCCTGAAACAGTCTTTGTCTTGTATCAACGAAAGTCTTGAAATAATCATTGTGTTACGAAAAGTCAGAAAGAAGATATTATTTACAAAATAACTTTTCAAGTGCAGTGCCACTAGAAAGTTCAATGAACTGTTCTATTTCCAGATCTGCTAATACTGCTGGCAAAAATACACCTTTTGCCTTTCTTTCTAACTGGCAAATAATACTCGACACCAAGCCAGACACATCCTCCCCATGACACAGAGGGTTACTGACACCCTGTGGGTGAGTCTGCCGTTGAAGCACTGCAGGAGTAAATATGAAACATTGAAAACGTTTAGTGTACCAGGTGTCTCTTCCAGTGAATTTGACACATTCGTCAGTCTGTTCGTCTGACATTAACCTACCGACGAACACACAAGTTGAGTCCACCGTCTGTGTTTTATCGTTCAGTGATCATGTCGACGTTTGTGCCTGAAAAACAACATTGCTTTTATTATTTAATCAAAAGAAAAAGGCTGTGGAAAGTCAACATTTGCTGGTAGAAACGTGTGGTGAACACGCTCCAGGTGAGACATGGTCTGAACAATTTAAACGTAGTGATTTCAATGTGAAAAACAGTGCTGGGACCAGAGCGGCATTGATAATATGACCTCATGATGCCCGGCGGAACCGTTAATTCACAACGCTATTGCCTACAAATGATTAATTTAAATCACGCATTGATCAAAAGACGACCGGAATGGGCCAGAAGACATGGCAAAGTGATTTTGTTACACGACAATGTGCCATCTCACACATCAAAACCAGTGAAAGACACCTTGAAATCGCTTGCATGGGACATCCTTCCTCACCCGCCGTACTCTCCCGACCTGGCGCCATCTGACTTATCACCTCTTCGCTCTCAGAGCAGCACTTCAGCAATTTCGAGGAAGTTGGAAAATGGCTCGATGAATGGTTTGCCGCAAAAGACAACAAGTCTTTCTGGTATGGTATTCATTACTTACCTGAAAGATGTGCTAAGTGTGTAGAAGCCGATGGCCAATATTTCAAATAAAAAACTAAATTCCATTGAAAATTACGTGTTTTTTAAATCACAAAAACTGGCATACACCTGGTTTGTAGTATTCTCACTTATCAGTTCAATTCATCTGCGTTAGATGGCAGTTACGTCTTTTCTGACATGCGTTACAGTTATATGGTAGACTAGCAAATGTACCCGTACTTCGCTACGGTATTCTACGTTGTATACGGATATCGAAGTATATTACTGTTCATGCACTGAATAAGATTTTTTAAATTGCATATCTCTCAGCGTTATCCAGAAATAACAGAGAGAGGTTCCTATGTGTTGTTTCCAATGTAAAGTGCGAGTTGCGTTGTTGTGGTTATAATTGCGGGCACACTTGCCTACTCCCAAACACAATCGGTTAAGGGAGTTTTGAACAAAATTCCATGCTCCCTTGACTTCTGCCAGTCAAATCGAGAAGGGAATTATTAATTACAAAGGTAGTTCTCCTTACTAATGCTAGTTACAAGGGATTGGAGAAGGATCCCATTCCTACTGCCGGTCAAACTCGATGTGGAGAGTAATGATTACAATAGCAGACGCCCTCCTGCTGAGAGTCACTATCGATATAAAATATTAGTTATAATGGCAAACACACCCTTTATACATCGCTACAAATTGACTTCAATGAATATATATAGATCTACATACGAAGTATAAGCATTTAAAATGGTATTTACCTTGGAAGCTACCTTTAGAAAGGTAGATGATAAATATAAAGTTTGGTTGAAATATCTTCAGTAGTTTTCAAGTTATAAGGAATACACTTTACAAGCACCCGCTCTTGATTGAAGTCCGTTGGGAGTTGTACCGGAAAACAGTCCGTGAATAATATCTCCCTTATTAATCCTGGTATCGAAGTGATGCACCTGAGAGAAAAGGTTTAGAAATTGGTTTCCATTAAGGCAGGTAGATTTGCAATATTTGTGTATATTTTGCGGGAGTGCAAAATCAGGCTTTCGGTTTCATATAATCGCCCAGTAGTTCAGAGATTTTAAAACAATATTGCCGTAAAACCTACGGAAGTACAGGTGGATTCTAGATATGAAGTTTGGTGGAAATATGTACATAGTTTTAAAGTTAGACACAAACAGGAAAGCAAATAGACAAACAGACACCAAAGATAAAAAATATGAAGATGGTCATTATTACACCTGAAACGGTTAACTGAACGGAAATTTCGCTATAACAATCAATGTACAGACACACGGCCGTTACGATTTTATTTTTACAGATTTAGATTGTTTATAGAAAAACCTGTTATACAATAAATAATATACCTACTTTCTACTTTTAAAACTTTCCTCATATATAGTTCTCTTAACAGCAGTTAGAATTAATGGAGGATATTCCGGTGGCATTGTCTGATAATGTAACAACAATAACGCATATGGAGAGCAGAAAGAACTTGTGTACAGTAAAGAGGAAACGAAAAATGTATGACGACTTGAATTACTTACAAGTGGTGAAAGCAATGGCATGAGCATCACACGAAATTAACTCTCAAAATTAGCGTAACGTAACAATTATAACGTAGTCACACAGGATATCGTGAAATAACTTAAATATTGTATGACAAGTAGCGTAACATATTTATTGTAATGTACGAGGGGCGTACTATATTGTTTTACACTTTGTACGTCCAGGTGTGGTTCACATTTCACTTTTGAAGGTGGTGACGTGTAACTAGTGTCTTGTTCCACCGTTTGGTAGCAGCACACGCACAGGGACTACCGAATGCACTCGTCATAGGCATTTCAAAACAACACTATGAGCGTAGAAGCAGACAACATGGAATGCAACCGAAGGAAAGCTCTATACGACTTGGTTCCTATGGAAAGAAGGCGTAACCACTGCAGAAATGCATCGGCGCTTGGTGGCAGTCTGTGGAGAACGTGCGCCGCAACGGAAAACAGTTTACAACTGGGTGGAAGGTTGCAAAACAGGGCGCACATTGGTTGACACGGGAAGCAGTTCTGGAAGGAAGAGGCCAACCAAGGAAACAAATGCATCACATTTACGGAAATGGAGGCAGCCGAAACACCCTGCAGCGGATCGTGCACGGCCACTTGTCATTCACGTGGGTGCCTAGAATCTTGTCTGCAGACGAAAGGCAGAGGCGTGTGGACGTGTGCAGAGAACTTTTGCAACGCCATGATCAAGATCCAGCCGACTTGATGGCTAGGCTTGTGGACCACCGCTGCCGTTGATCAAATTGGATTCACGGTGATGCCACACCCACCATACTCTCCCGACTTGGCACCAAGTGATTATTACCTGTTGGGGAGCATGAAGAAAGCTCTGCTTGGTCGCTGTTTTGCGAATTTTAGCAAAACTGGACACAGCTGTGAAGGCATGGGTACACAGCACTCGGAAGGTCTGGTCTGGAGAGACTGACAGACCGATGGTAAAAGTGAATACAGTTACAAGGAGATTATGCTGAGGAGGTGTACGTAACAACTGATGTGTAATGTGCTTCATTAGGGAAGAAAAAATTAAAGTGTAAAATAATACAGTACGGTTTTCGTATGATGATTGTTGTGTAAAGGGGCCTAACATCGGCCAATGTAATATATTCACGGAGCGTTTAAAGTATTCCATTACGAATACTGCACATAGTAACCATACCAGAATGCGCACACATTCACGAATAAATTAAATACTTCCAGTAAGTTAACACACAGTGGTTTGAGCGGTATAAGGAATTGCCAACTTTGCGTCGTAAATATATCATGACAGCACAGCATAGTGGATTCTTTCTTTGAGTGATTACATCTCTTATAACATATTCTTGCGTAGTCATTAAGAAATTATACGAATACACCTGCTTAATGCTCTGGCCATTTCAGACATAGTTTCAATGGTTTGTAAACTTCATGTATATCCACGACTTCGTGTTCATGCGTGGACGTGCTGTGCGGTCGACTCCAAATTACTTTAATCAATTTACTGCGCTACTCGGTGCATACATTCGTAAGTGCAAGTGCTTTCTCGATACTTGACAAACATCGTCCAGACTTGTTATACATCTAATGTAGTTGAGGTGGTAATTAAATAATAGGAAAATTATTCTACATTTTACGGAGGTTAATTCACAACGAAAAATTGTATTTCTGTGCACTAAATGGTTTTTAATCAAAAGGTGTCGTGACAGTCAGGTTTGCAACTAGTCTGTAATAGGGAGATATTGTCAGAAAATAAAGCAATTTTTTATTTCATACTAGAATGTGGCACTAAACTATTCTGTAAGTCACCAATAGCTTACAACGCAAACTTACAGGAGGGAGTGAACGTATAATCGACCCTGCACAACGAGTATGCTATGAAACTTGCATAAGCATTAGGGGTACTATCTATCAGAATCCCTACAATTTATGTTACTCTCACTACATTAAGGAAGAGCGGGTGGGGCCACACCTCTTAATAAACAAATTAGTTTGCACTGCCAAAGTCCGGCCTTAAAACAGGGCCAAATCCACAGTTGGCACCCGTGACCCCACAGGTAACGGCACCCAATCTCTATGAGCATTGTTGATCTAGAATTTGTACTGTCTGAGTAGGTATGATCGAAATTAAGTACACGGTATTTAATTAAAAAGTAACTGCAGTGGTCTTTGAAATTTAAAGTGGTGGTTACAGATGATGGAACTTACCTCCTGTGTTCTGAACACGACACTGCATTCTGCTGAACACTTTCTGGATGGCGCAGTCGGAACCAGCCCTCATAAGTTCCACGCTCATTGATTTAGGCCACATAAAGTTCGAGAATTTCAGTGCGGTAACGTTGTGCGTTTTGTGGCGTCATGGAATGAAAATGCCCCAGTAATACGCTGAAAAAACATATTGTGATCGTCTACAGATAGCTTCCCTCCAATCATAATGTTGTCAGAAGGTGTTCTGACTGTTAATGTAATCCGATAGATGAAACCCTCCTCCTGCTCCTGTGGTTTTCAATCCAAATATTGTATACAGCGTCTTTCTATGAATTCAGTTCTGCGTGCAATGTCTTCACCTACAAGTAATTACGACGAATTCATTATGAAGTCCAGAGTACATAGGGTCTTACTACTAAATTGTAGTTCTTCAGCTTTATGATCTTGGAAAAGTACTTGGAGGTGTAGATGCTTTTACGAGAATGATATACCCTCTCCTACTTGGTTATTATTATTATTATTATTATTATTATTATTATTATTATTATTATTATTATTATTATTATTATTATTATTTGTACGTGACAGCACAGTGGTTTAGCTTCTAACTTGTAATTCATATCACCCGGGTACTAATCCCGACGACTGATGGGTGGGATTTATAACTGAAAAGTCACATTTCACCACGAAGGAAATCTAGCCTTAAGACTCCGGCCGGAAATCAAATGAGGCAGGTTAGCATCTGTGACCCTCAGATATTCTGAGAAAGAACTTGAAGAATATTGGTTGTACGTTCAACTCACGGAAATTATACTTACAGCTGTGTAGTCGGACAATGGTTCCAGTGTGGAATGTCATTCAGATTGGGTTTGGTGATCTGAAGTGAAAAATCGATGAAACTATTTTCATGAAATAAAAATGAAACTCCATAGAATGTTTACACTGATTCGACCGAATCAGGAAAATGAATTAAACCCCCATCTAGCAGTGAGGACAGACATGTGTGCCTCTGCCGCACTCCTCTGGGGCAATGATTAATTACTGACAGATGAAGAAATAATACTGGAGAGTGTTGCTGGAATGAAAGATGACAGAGAAAACCAGAGTACCCGGACAAAATCCTGTCCCACCTCCGCTTTGTCCAGCACAAATTTTCTTATACACGGCACACTACATAACCTAACTCTTGTAAAACCTTCAATTATTATTGTTGATGTATTTTAATTATCTTTTGTTAAGTACTTACTACGACTTTACCCTGTAAATATGGTTTGTAAAATTATATAACCTCAAATACGTATTGTGAATACGTCTAATCTCAAAATTTGTGTAGTCGAGAACTGTAGAAACCTGTGTACATTTGCATATTGGGTATAATCCACTATCATATTGATATATACGGGGATTTGTCGAAACTTACAGTAATGATTCATTGTCCAGATACATGTAGAAACAATAATGTCCATGTGCTTTTATAAACGGTAATAGAAGATTATTTGAGTTTGATCTACTCCAATAGAGAGAACGGTCGATCCATTGTCCCTTGTATATTCGGATATGTTCCAGTTGCAGTATTGTCAGTCAGTCAGTCAGTCAGTCAGTCAGTCAGTCAGTCAGTCAGTCAGTCAGTCAGTCAGTCAGTCAGTCAGTCAGTCAGTCAGTCAGTCAGTCAGTCAGTCAGTCAGTCAGTCAATCAGTCAGTCAGTCAGTCAGTAGAGTAAGAAAATGTGAGTGCAATGTGAGTGATGGCAAAGTGGATAATCAGCGTGTGGACTTGTTGATATCTGTACTTGGCAGGATCGAAAGTAAATTGCTTCTGTGTGTAATAGTGTAGTGTTGTGTACAACTGTGTGTTGTCAGGGAAAAGACGTAGCGGCAATATATTAGTTTTATGCGAGGAAGTGAACGTATCTCGTGTGATATTTATTTACACCGAAATAAAATCGGATTGAGAACGATCAAATCTCACATGGAGTGACAGGGATTTGGACCACGTAACTAAACGGTGAGAGGGAGGCGCGCTGCCGCCTGAGCCATTGAAGCTCAAACTCTATCAAGGGAACACTGCAAAATATTATATGTGTTACCTATACGGGAGTGGTGTATAAAGTAGGAGGGTGACAGGTGACAACAGTAGCGCGTGACGTCATCACAATATGGCCACCAAATTAAGGTATGCTTTTGTCAGTCGAAACTCACCGCGTGGTGTACCTTGGCGTGTAGTGGCAAGTGAAGCATCATTTGGTTTTTTGTCGACAAGCTCTATCAGGAAACACAAAAACATTGTAATGTAACGTTCATGATCTTGTGAGCAATGATTTATGAAATCTGGCACGCTTCACGAAAAAGTCGGAATATGAGTGGTTAAAAACCTGTATAATACGTTTACAGGGAGCACGGTTCTCGCTCTTCAGGTAAGCAACTACATGTTGAGAATGTCCTAGGGATATGAGCTACGAATTTCATGTAAATAAAACATAAGAATGTATGAGAATATATTCTTTATTTATTCCTAAAAATAACAACCGTTTTCTTAGTCATCGTAATCCGCTTGATTAGATGATCAAGTTTGCCTTTTTCTACCACTACGAGCGCTAATATGAGTCAATACACAGTTTCACTCGGAGTGGACATTTTTCAAAGAATGGAAAAAACGTCTAAGGGTACTGAACCAAGGACACATTACAGATAGAATTATGTAAGAAAGTTAATTTGGCTCGGATTTGAATAAAAGAGAAAACCAGTAAAGAAACAAGGATTTTCGGAACTGCATTTAGGCCGGAAATTGTTTTCGAAATGTGTTTTAGTTTGATAGAGCTCGGCCCCTCAGCTCTTCAACTTTCGGCGCTATTTGATTCATTTTACGGTTTCCGTAGTGGGGGACCTCTGCCTTTATGAGCTAAGAAATATTTCCAGGATTAAAGAGAGACTCAATACAGGATCGAACAAGAACAAATGGGGCAGCTGCCGGTCTCTGGTAAAACCAAAAATGAGAACGCAAACGAGATTGTAACCCTTTCTTCACAAATTCAACATTTTCAATAACATTTTGATAACTGCTAAGACTGTTCGAATTAAAATTTAAATGAATAAATAATACGATGTAAAAATGTCAAGTTGTTTCTCATTTCCAATTATACAAGATAAATACCTCTAACGGCTGTGCCTTGCAATGAAAGGAACATTTTACATTATGAAAGAGATGAAAATATATTTGAAGAGAATAACTGAGATGATGCGGGGCGAAGACACCCCGTCGCTTCTCATTAGTCTCCGTAACACAAGACCTTAACGTATGAAGCCATTTTAATTGGCAATATATGTCAACCCTATTATCGTTAACTCGGACGCGTATTTTTAGCTCGACACTGGAGGACCTGACAGCTTCAGCTTGTGAGAAAGATAGATTGAGCGAGGTGGTCAGGAATGTGATTGCTACTCAGGTGTTGTGCGTGCGGCCCGGAAATACTTGAGATATCGTCTGAGTGAATGAAGGATACAATATCGATATCGTGCTGAAAAGTAGGGCCCCCATACTACGAAAAACGTAAAATTAAACAATTTCCTCAATTGTACCCAAAGTTGAAGGTCTAAAAACATTTCAAATTGTGAGCCTTGGATTGCTCTATCAAGAAAAAAATCAAATTTCGAAAAATCACTTCCGGCCAAAAAGCAGTTCTGGAAAAACAGCCTAAAATCGGTTGTTTTTACTCTTTCCCTTTTGATTTAAATCTTTCTATAATGTGTTCCTCCGTTCAATAGCCTCAGGCATTTTTCGATTTTTATAAAAAGGTCCACACCGAATGTCGTTACAAGTACTTAACTGAAACTGTACATTGACTCATAATAGCGCTCATAGCGGTAGAAAAAGGCAAACTGCTAATCTAATCGACCGGATAACGATGATTAAGAAAACGATTGTAATATTTAGTAATATATAAAGAATATATTCTTATACTTTATTATATTTTATTTATCTAAAATTCGTAGCTCATATCCCTAGGATGTTTTCAACATTGAGCTGCTAGGACTGTGGATTTTATTAATAGCTATTTAACGCCGCACATCGACTGTTATCGGCAACAGAAGGATGGAAAATGACCTGCGTTTGCCTGGTGTGAAAATGGGAAATCAAGGAAAACTATCTTAAGGGCTGTCGACAGCGGGACTCGAACCCATTATCTCCCGTATGCTGCAGAGTGCTAGGCGCTCTCACCATGGTGAGATAGACAGGATCCAATTGGAAGAGTGGGTATTTCTAAGGAAATCCTGAACCCACGCCAAACTCCCGCTGTCTCATATTGTATGACAATTACCCCTCAATCGCAAAATCGAGAATATAAGCAAAAGCATTGATATTTTTATTACTTCAGCGTCTATTAATCAGTGACAAGTGCAGTGAAGGAGGAACTTACCCATTTTCCCGTGACAGTAGTTCAAGGAGAGAGTTAGTTCAGGACCTGTGTACACGGGATAAGCGATGTTCCGGGAAGAGTTTGAAGAATACCTGGAGCAAAGTGGTTTGAATAGGGAGGAACTGCATTCACCACTAAGATTAAGGGCACTGGAAATCCAGAAAGGCTCAGAAATGTTAATTGCGATCCTAATTGACCGAAACGATATCAAAGAAAAAAATTCTCGCTGTCTAATTGCTACACGCCAGGATGCTGACAGAGACTGTCAAGGAGACATAATTTTATACGTATATTTCACCATTAGTCTTTTTCATTTTAATATTTGCAATCGCTTTAAATTAATTAGACAAGTTACAGTAACTTTGAGGTTTATCTGAATTATTCGGCTCTCAGCGTGTTAAATATCACCACATCGGTACTTAATGACAGCAGCAGGTGCGAATAGAAACTGTTGTACAGGTAATTCAGTTGGGACAATTTTAAATTCGCTGTCTTGTAACAAATTATTATTGTTGGAAAAACTCTTACTCTCAAATTTATTCCTCCTCGAACAACTGCAGGACTTCAGCCGTTTGATGTTTACTTTTCTAGACAGTACGGCTTATATTCCATATTATGAACAGTCACTTTAAAGAAAAATTAACGAGCCAGTTGGCCGTGCGGTTAAGGTTGCCCTACTGTGAGCTTGCATTCGGGAGAACCGCACTGTCGGCAGCCCTGAAGACAGTTCTCCGTGGTTTCCCATTTTCTCCAGGTAAATCCTGGAGATGTACCTTAATTAAAGCCACGGACGCATCCTTCCCACTCCTAGCCCTTTCCTGTGCTATCGTCGCCGTAAGACCTATCTGTGCCGGTGCGACGTAAAGCAAATTGTAAAACACGAAAACAACAAAAAGGGGGAAAACACTGACATCATCATCATCATCATCATCATTATCGTTTTTCCTGTACAACCATCTCACCTACATTACCTAATGCACAGAAACACGTTCAGTAATGGTGTTTGTTATCCACACTTGGCTATATTGAACCCTTCGTGGCTCATACAACATACCTACCTTCCTTACCTACAAAAAATTAGCATGAGATCTGTCTCTTGGGTCGTTACGCCCTCTTCGTCACTTGCTGAGGTAAGGTGGGGTTTCATATTTTTGAATCTAGCTACTCGAATGAAAGATCTATTCAAGAAATGTTTTGTTTATTAAAGAAATAACGATGACAATTTAAGGAATCAATATATAATTTGGACTAATCTTGTACAATCAACACCACAATAATTACAACGCAGAGGAGCAGTATACTGGTTTGAGCCTTTGACTTAACTGCATGATGGGCATCCTTACTAGAAACCATTGTCACAAGTTATGAATGAACAAAAGAGAGTCTGGAAATCCTTAAATTCGGCTTCCATGTGAGACTGCATGTACCGTAATAATTATTCGTGATGTAACACCAACTCGGGACTCTGGGTATAATTGAGAAAATCCAATCGGTGTGTGCCACACAGTGGTTGTACGGCATGGACCCTTAATGGAATCGATGTGACCGGCGACTATGTCATGGACCAACATCTAAACTTCTGATTTACTTTAAAGTCATTGTGGACGATGACCGCAAGGAAAATGATGCTATTGTAGCGTATGGCCTTAATCTAAGTCACTGAGGTTGATGACCCCATGACCATCCAAGTTTCTAAGCTGAAGGCTAAACACAATTAAGTTACATCGGTTGATGACTTTACTTATCCCAGCACATTTAATGCTCAATCTATCAAATGTAAATAATACAACAACAACAACAACAACGCTCACAATACATTGTGGTAGTAAAATCCATTACCTTCGGACATGTCCCCTTAAGCGTTACCTTAATATTTGAACTTTCCCAGGAAAATAAACTAAGATTTCTAGAATGCACCTTCAAGTTATTCACTTGGTTTTAAGTTATTTCACAAATACGGTTTCACTGAGTTTAATAATTTTATAAATTTAAATGATTTTATGGATCTTAATTAACAAATAATTCTATCTCCACGGACGAATGGTTTCTTTAACAAGTCCCTACTCAAATTTTGACGTAATTATTATTAATTCGTTTATCATGTTTATCGTCGTTTGTTATCGTGTAGCTGGAAGAAAATATACATCATTTATTTACAGTATTATATCTTATTTCTTGACATCACACTTTAAGTTTAATCTAATACTAGCAATTATTAATACTTGGTTAACCATAATAATTAAGTAAGAAACAAAAATCTGCATAAGTAACTCGCCGTAAAATGTAAGCCAATTACTGTCATATCCCATCATGACATTTTCATAAACCTTTGTGCACCCTTCAAAAATAAAACAATCACTACTACCATCACTCTATTTTGGATCCCCTGGAATTGGCTAACTTCGCTCATTATAGTCTAACTTCGTGGTTTCAAATATGCATTCGGATCTCGGTTAAACAAATTAATATTATCTAATAACCTACGCGTTACTCCCGGATGAAAATTTCAACTAGTTCTCGCACATTTACGATCCCCATTCTAAAGAGTACAATCTCATTTTCAACACGTAACAGGCAGCACGAATACCGTTATCTTCGAGCGACAAACCCTCGATCAGCTGGCTGCATCGGACACAAGCGACCCTCCTTGTCAGCGCTTTGAAATGAAACACCTGTCCTATGTTCACGCTTAACTGGTCTCACGAGAATGAAATCTTCGACTATGCAAATAGAATTATAAGCACGATATTCCTGACCCAAACAGATATGCATATAACTTTACTTTTAAGATGTCGTTCAATAATTATACACGTCGTAAACTAACACTTACGTGGATTCTCTCACATTTTTCCATCTCAAACATCATACAAATATCGTCCTCGGGCTCACGCAGAAATCCCGGCATCATTACAGACTTCCAAATCACCTGATTCACAAATCCTACCTCAAAAATATGACAAATCTAACCTCTCGCCTCCACTCGACAAATCTCACTGACAAAAAGACTGGAATAATAATCCTTAGAATCCACGAGGCATAAATACACACAATACTCTAATAATGAACATATTCTCATAACATGACCTCGTATTTAAAAAAATGGATTTTCACCAAAAATGACTGTCAAATTTTACTGTTATTTATTGTCAATCAGACACAGTTTAAACGGGCATAGAATAACGTTACCCTTTGTGACAGATATTCACCGATGTGCATTAATCAACACGACAGCACGCTTACTCCCGATTGAAACTGAGTAACCACGGATATCTTGCACCACCTCCATCGTAATTCAAACAGAAAAAAATTACGTCAGATAAAACATCTTAACTTGACACCACAAAATACAGGTACAGGCAACAAATTCACAGAAATGACGATCTACATTGGACGTGATATCACTTCGTAACCCTCACTATTGACTATTTACAACACATTACACGGCACTCGTAATAATTTATCAAATTTATCCAAGCAGAAAAAGAAAAAATAACCTTTCGTCATATTTTTAACATTTACCAAACAAATGGGTGACCAAACTGCGTGATAAATAAACATTACAAATACATATAAGTGTGACATCGTAAAACCAGATAAAAAAGGCGATGAGATGGTATTACACCTACCTTAACTGCACGTCAGCTTCCATTTTTGGCTCACCAGCAACCCTCGGATATTTGTTTTGTCATTTTAATACTTCTGGCTTCAAATTTGATTTTATTCATGTTTCTTTCCTGAAAAATAAAGCATAAAAAAGAAATGTCCTTCACTCGAACTGGAATAATTGGATTTGTTGCCCGCACACGAAATACTTTTCTTTGCAACACAGTATATTATAATTTCACAAATACTACTTCGGTATCTTGACCGTCTTTACACCAGATTAATTCTGCGATGAACAACTACCTCAATTTGGAGTCAAGACCCCGGCCACCTCGGCCAAAATCTATATTTGCTGGACTTAGTCTATTTCTCGACGATCGATTGACTCAACAGTATAACCCTCTCTCGCGAGCTTCAATGATACAATGCAGGGTGGTTTCAGGATGGCGTCCCCTCTTATTTATAGATTCTGTCCCCCCTCTCAGGCATTTGTTCTTGCCGCCAAGAAATTTTGAATACTTTCTCTGACTCTGTGGAAATGTATTTAAAGCAGTTTTCGCTGTAACCAAGTACTTGCTAACCTGCTAGTGACATTGTTCATGATCATTTAAAATCATCTCATACAAATTAACTGGTTAATTGACCTCATTTGATAGGCACTATATTCTGACGACTCGGCCTGGGTAAAATAGACACGCGTGTCCTTCATGAAATATCCATGGAAATGGCTTAGTAAACTCAAATCTGTCTTATTAAAGACCAATTGTCTTACAGATAATTACAGGACACTCATTATACTGCGTTCATTGCTAATTCCTTTATTTAAACATACTTATTTAACAAAAACTTTCTTCTGTATCCATCCACCTTCGACACGTGCGAATGACGTCACACCTCATAGCGTGGGAAAGAAAGCAACCATCTTCCTGCCTCGCGTCGCCTCTGCGATATAAATATATATTCGAGCTTCTCATTACGATTGACATGGGGCCTCATGTGTTAAGTTTAAGACTCGATATTCTTGGGACACAAAGGTAATGGGTTCAGTACATATGTGTATAATTCAACTTTGAGGTCGAAATTTTGTTGGGTATAAACGAGAATTACGTTTAAGTCCAGTAACGTCCTATGGGAATTAGAAGTGGGGGCGGGAACAAAATATACACGCATGAAAATGTACCCGGGATATAACGGGGGGAGGGATATATATATATCAAAACATAATGGCAAGTTCTTTAAGCTCTCTGAGCGGATTTCTACAGAGAGGTAAAGGTTGACAGTTTTCCAACTTGAGTGCGGTAATAATAGCTCTTGAGATTTTGATTCAATACTGCACACGGAGCAATATTACACATGTGTTACAATTAAATACAAGTACGGCGTGCTTACACAACAAAAATCATTTGACTACACACTATAAAACTTACAGACACTATGGAGACTCCCCGACTGACGAACGCGCGAACTCAGTGCACATGACCTTGGCTACCCTCCCCACAGCACATGCAAAGTTTCCACTACTTGCTGTAGCGCTACCCCTGCTACCCTCCCCACAGCACATGCAAAGTTTCCACTACTTGCTGTGGCGCTACCCCTGCTCCCTCCCCACAGCACATGCAAAGTTTCCACTACTTGCTGTAGCGCTACCCCTGCTCCCTTCTCCACAGCAGATGCAAAGTTTCCACTACTTGCTGTGGCGCTACCCCTGCTACCCTCCCCACAGCACATGCAAAGTTTCCACTACTTGCTGTAGCGCTACCCCTGCTACCCTCCCCACAGCACATGCAAAGTTTCCACTACTTGCTGTAGCGCTACCCCTGCTACCCTCCCCACAGCACATGCAAAGTTTCCACTACTTGCTGTGGCGCTACCCCTGCTCCCTTCTCCACAGCAGATGCAAAGTTTCCACTACTTGCTGTGGCGCTACCCCTGATACCCTCCCCACAGCACATGCAAAGTTTCCACTACTTGCTGTGGCGCTACCCCTGCTACCCTCCCCACAGCACATGCAAAGTTTCCACTACTTGCTGTAGCGCTACCCCTGCTCCCTCCCCACAGCACATGCAAAGTTTCCACTACTTGCTGTGGCGCTACCCCTGCTCCCTTCTCCACAGCAGATGCAAAGTTTCCACTACTTGCTGTGGCGCTACCCCTGATACCCTCCCCACAGCACATGCAAAGTTTCCACTACTTGCTGTGGCGCTACCCCTGCTCCCTTCTCCACAGCACATGCAAAGTTTCCACTACTTGCTGTAGCGCTACCCCTGCTACCCTCCCCACAGCACATGCAAAGTTTCCACTACTTGCTGTGGCGCTACCCCTGCTCCCTTCTCCACAGCAGATGCAAAGTTTCCACTACTTGCTGTGGCGCTACCCCTGATACCCTCCCCACAGCACATGCAAAGTTTCCACTACTTGCTGTGGCGCTACCCCTGCTACCCTCTCCACAGCACATGCAAAGTTTCCACTACTTGCTGTGGCGCTACCCCTGCTCCCTCCTCTCAGCACATGCAAAGTTTCCACTACTTGCTGTGGCGCTACCCCTGCTCCCTCCCCACAGCACATGCAAAGTTTCCACTACTTGCTGTGGCGCTACCCCTGATACCCTCCCCACAGCACATGCAAAGTTTCCACTACTTGCTGTGGCGCTACCCCTGCTCCCTCCCCACAGCACATGCAAAGTTTCCACTACTTGCTGTGGCGCTACCCCTGCTCCCTCCCCACAGCACATGCAAAGTTTCCACTACTTGCTGTGGCGCTACCCCTGCTCCCTCCCCACAGCACATGCAAAGTTTCCACTACTTGCTGTGGCGCTACCCCTGCTCCCTCCTCTCAGCACATGCAAAGTTTCCACTACTTGCTGTGGCGCTACCCCTGCTACCCTCTCCACAGCACATGCAAAGTTTCCACTACTTGCTGTGGCGCTACCCCTGCTACCCTCTCCACAGCACATGCAAAGTTTCCACTACTTGCTGTGGCGTTACCCCTGCTACCCTCTCCACAGCACATGCAAAGTTTCCACTACTTGCTCTGGCGCTACCCCTGCTACCCTCCCCACAGCACATGCAAAGGTTCCACTACTTGCTGTGGCGCTACCCCTGCTCCCTTCCCCACAGCACATGCAAAGTTTCCACTACTTGCTGTGGCGCTATAGAAATCGGTTAGACGCCACGAGTGACATTGTGTGCGTATTTCCGCTAATAATTCCGTTAATAATTAAAGGAAATGATTAGCTGATAAAGCAACAGGGCTTTTACAAATTGCTTGGTTTAATAATTCCTAGCTCCAGCTGGATAAAATTGAAAAAAAATGTAATGTTTTCTCCAGGAAGTTGGGGCTGCAGCTACGTTTTATCACCTACATTTGATTCAAAGAATTTTCGAATGAGCCTGCCTCTGGGTCATGGAGAATACTTCTCTTTGACAATACAACTCTCACTCATGACCATCCATCACTACTTCACAACACAGCCTGCAAGATCACATCGACGATCTGTTGTCTAACACTCCTTTTTCACAATACAAATCTCAGGCATGACCATCCATCTATACTTCACATCACAGCCTTCACGGTTGCTAGGAAACGTCACGTCACAAATTTTATGTCACTAGTTTCGAACGACTACAACCGTATGCATATTTATTTCAAAAGGAAATCTTTCGCACTGCTTCGCAGCATATATTTTCGAAGTCTTCAGCATTTTATTTTTCATTATGCTTGGAGAGTAGATGTCAGTGAGACGAATCAAATGATATCTCATACGACTAGCACGGCACAGTCCAGAGATATACTAATTGTTAGACGCGTGGCATGATGAATCTAGTAGCTCAAGATGATTGCGCTATTGGAACATTGGACAACGTCTCGACCTCAGACGGTTGTTATTGGTCCACTAGTCAAAATGTCGGCATACAAGTTATCTAAGAATGATTTCCATTTAACAAGTTCCATGGCTGCGGAAGGCGCACCGATCTAAGTATGTTTAAAATACTATTGGTCTAACTTTTAGACTTTTCAGGACTTTGCATGTTAGAATTCACTTTCTACAACTCTATACAAAAGCCATTTATTAAATGAATTGACAAGGCCATCAGATCACTTATAGTCTCTTAAAACATTTCAGAGTAATAGACACCTACTTCTTTCTTTTGCCATTTGCTTTATGTCGTGCGCCCACAGATGGGTCTGATTTCGCCGACGGAACAGGAAAGGCCTAGGAGTGGGAAGAAAGCGGCCGTGGCCTTAATTAAGGTACAACCCAGCATTTGCCTGGTGTGAAAATCGGAAACCACAGAAAACCATCTTCCGGACTGCCAACAGTGGTGTTCGAACACACTATTTCCCGAATGCAAGCTCACAGCTGTGCGCCTCTAACCGCACGGCCAACTCGTTCGTTCCACCTACTTCTGATGAACAAATTACGTTGGCATGTCATTCTATAATAAGTAAAATTTAATATTTCCTTATTCCACAAATAATAGCCATAAACTGTACTATGCGAGAGCGTTAGTTACCTGTGCGATTGGACGGAGTGACTGCGAGTGGGTCAAGACGAAGAGGCCAGTATCAACAGCTCACTGCGGTTCAACGAGGCTGTATAATAGGGCTACGTGAAGGTGGATTTTCCTTCCGCGCTATTGCAGAACGACTTGGCAGGATTGTCTCCACTGTGCATGCGTGCTGCAGCAGTGGTCACGAGAAGGTACGCTCGCAAGAAGACCGGGCTCCGGACGTCCCCGTGGCACCACCGAGAGAGAGGACCGCCGTATTCGGCGTATGGCTTTGGTGCAGTGGACTGCGTCTGTAGCAGTGATTCGAGCAGCATTTGGCACCACAGTAACACAACGAACTGTTAGAAATCGATTACTTGAAGACAGCTCCGAACCAGACGCCCTGCGGCGTGTATTCCACTTAACCCAAACCACCGATCTCTGCGACTTGACTGGTTTCAAGCGAGAGCTCATTGGAGTATGGAGTGGAGGTCCGTTGTTCTGCCTTGGTGCCCGTGATGGCCGTGTGTTGGTTAGAAAGAGGCCACCTGTTTGCGGTGTCGACACACTGGACCTATACTGGGAGTTCTGGTCTGGACAGCAGGAGCACTCTCGTGGTCATCGCACGCACTCAGATGTGTACGTCCGTCTGGTGATTCGACCTGTTGTGCCGCCACTCATGAACAGGATTTCGGGGGTGTTTTCCAAGTCGACATGTTGCCTTGGCCTGCTCGATCCCCGATCTGTCCCCAATCGAGCACGTATGGGACATCATTGGACACCAAGTCCAGCGTTGTCCACAACCGGCATGGAACTCCATCCCACAATCTGATATCTGGCACCTGTACGACACAATGCACGCACGTGTTCAACAGTCAGGCGATTACATCGATTATTAGCGGACCATCACGGCACATTTGGGATATTAACCTTTTGTCTCGTACACTTAATCAACCTCGACAAGAATATTGCCAAAATTTACGTATTATACATTCCTTATTTCATGGCTTTTGGATGTTAATAAGACTGAATGCTGTATCTATCTAGAAACTACCTAAATGAATGGAATCACATACGTAGTATTATAATAGTTATTTTTTTATGATTAATATTAGCTATCTATATCATACTTGCTCTCATTCACTGTAATATTCATACGAGGTGGTTAGGCATTTAAGAGGAAATTTCGGGAAGACCGCTTAAATTACTTTTAATATTCGTTTTGTTTTTGTGTGTACTTTGTCCTCAGGGGCAATTTCCAGTTGGGGAAGTTCGAAATAAATAAATAAATAAATAAATAAATAAATAAATAAATAAATAAATAAATAAATAAATAAATAAATAAATGTATACTGACAGGGAGAGTGTTCCACAGCCTTACCCCAGACACCGGTATTAAGAGGATGTTTTATCTTCAAGAGTACTTTTTAGTCAAAATTCACATATCTCGGGATAATGTGGTAACATTTCCTGTAGAAGTGTGTTATAAATAACTTAGGTTCAGTCTCTTTTGGTTGACGCAAGATTGTACTTATAGCACTTGCTCATCTCATATTGATTTAAAGAATGTGGGTGGCACATTTTTGAATTATTGATGGCAAGAACTGCAAGCAAGCTGTCAGTTGTCTACCCACACAATATCCCTCGGCGCTCCGCTTACATTTAGCTATTTATTTTAAGTACTTTCCTTGAGAAGCAACTGGATGGTAGTTGCGTATATTTGAAGTAGTACTTCTTTGTTGTACAGCGCTCATTATCCGAGCAATTTCAAACTCAATTCCATTGTGAAATGATTATTATTCAGGATGATGCGCAGTTAGTCGCAAATGTATCCGGCCACCTGCTGTATTTGGTAAAATACATCCAAATACCTTCACGAATCCCAGAGGATAGTATCTATCAAACTGACATTAAGGTATAATATAATGTTATCATACTTTTATTATCTGTATCTCCGTTTTTGTTAATAATGCATTAATGTAAGAATGTAGCATAATATATTGTAATGCAAAAGTACTCGTCCGCTATGTTCTCGGCGATATCTAATATCATAACATCGGGCAATACATGAGTTACGCTGTTGCGAGCTGTACATCTGATGGTGCAATACACCAGGTTCAGAGCTAGAATGGATAAGACAAGGAAAAACACTCGTTGAACCGGAGAGAATTTTTGAAATCCACAAAGAAGGACATTCGCAACGAAAAATTGCTCGGACAGCAGAAATACCAAGATCAACAGTAGAATGTATTTCACAGATTCAAAACCAATTCGACTGTGATAAATAATCCAAGAGCAGCACGCCATAGAGAGAGAGACGCAGCCTGCGCTGTACTGTGAGCATGTGTATACTCGTGAAGGGGAACGACGAGTGTTGCACAGAGCTGCTATAAGCAAAAAGGATAAGTAAGGTAAGGTCTGGAGTTTGCAATGCATGTTGTTACTTCTTGGAAACGACGATTATTTACGGGTGAATGTAAATTAAGCAAGGCGACGTGTGTGAAGAATGAAGAAAGAGGAACTCCACAGCAAGAACCTTCAGCCTACAGTTAAACATGATATGGAGGTGTATGTCGGAGGCTGGTGTAAGCAACAATGGGTAGGATGGTGTATTTGGACATTTTAAAGCAGCATCTCAATCCCAGTGTCGAACACATAATGTCCGGTCGTTAAGCAACCGTCGCTTTATGTACTGCAAACAACACTCCAGCGGTGAGATTTAAACCCCATAGAGCATTTACAAGCGGAAGTGAAACAGGGACTGAAGAAAGGGAGGAAAAATTAAGGAACAATCGTAGAATATATAAACAGAAATCACGGCAAATTAGTTCAACCCATGTCATTGGAAATTCGACTGGATACTGAAGAGTTGTTTGTTCTGTGAGCCAACTGCGTGTGAGGTACAGGTGGATGATTATTTTTGCTCCACTACTTTTCGGAACAGACAGCTACAGAATCCACTATTTATAAATATGTTGTGTTATTATTTGATTGTCGTATATTATCACGTTCTCATTTTCAAATAAAAGGTAACTAAGTGGATTTCCGTGCTACATTCCACTACTGACCGTTATTTCCGGTCACACTCGTGCTACTATCTGTAAGTTTCAATTCGTCTGACAGACGGGAGTGGTTGAGTTCCACCACGGAATGTGTGAGCGAGTGAACACCAGGTAGTTGTAACTTCCAACGAATTTGACGTTCTAAACATCAAACTCTTTCATGTACCCCAAATTTATTTATAAACGCTCTTGCAATTCGTCCTTATTTATTAATTGTTCTTTTGAAAACTCAGATATATTGCATATATCATACTTATATAACGTTGAAAGTGTGAGGCATGTCTGCATGTACCCTATTAGAAGTGGGGAGTAAACGTTTCCTCCATATGTAACCTTATCTGTATCCAGCAAAAGCAGAAAACTCCATTCGGATAGATTTATTATTCACTCGTCAAAATTAAGCAACTTCGTCTCGATAGAGGTCACGAAGTAGGTGCAGAAGGTGAATACTTCCAGAGTTGTTATTTTTTCTGAGCACATGAATTTAATTACAGAGGACTTCGCTGAATTTGTGCAGGTATTGCAGGAGTTATGAATTACAAATATCAGAAAACCAGTCCAAAATATGGTCACTTTCGAGAAGTATTGTATTTTGTGCAATGATTCGTTGCAGGTATTGCTACCAACAACTTTTGTCTGATGCGGGATTAGATGAACTTCAACTACGACTGTTTCTTTTTAATTTGGTGTACTATTACAGTCGATAGGTTCGGGGGCTGACAACTTTGGTGTAGGCAACAATCAATAAGTCCTTTGCCGGGCGCCTACAGTTTAGGCAACACAGTGTACACCTATGTATGTACTACAGTCAATATGCTCGTGGACTGGCGCTAACAGTTCCCCTCGTGGTAACCCGGGCTATTACAACTTGACCATCTCAAAAGTTGCACTAGTGGGTTTGTCTAAATTTTGACAGAACTTTAAATTTGCTCGTTGCTCAAACTACGACATTCTCAAGTTCCGCCGCTGACACTCAACTAGTAGACCGTAGTTCTGCACGCAACTGCCTCTTGCTGGGACTAGTAAAATGAAATGCCGAATGGCTTTTAGTGCCGGGAGTGTCCGAGGACAAGTTCGGCTCGCCAGATGCAGGTCTTCTGATTTGACGCCAGTAGGCGAGCTGCGCTTTGTGATGAGGATGAAATGATAATGAAGACGACACATACACCTAGTGCCCGTGTCAGCGAAATTAACCAATTGTGGTTAAAAGTCACGACTCTGCCGGATATAGAAGCCCGGACCCCTGTGCCCAGAGGCCAGCACGATAACCATTTAGCCACGGAGCCGAACGCTGGGACTAGTGAAGAACTGTCACGGCAACATCCTGAGGTGCAAAATCTGCGCTGTACTGCACCACAGCGACACTAGATGGCACTCTACTATGTGCTTCAAAGCTTTGCTGAAGTGTGCTACTTTCCATCATTTTTCTCACATTGACCATGAGGTCACAGAGAGAGTTAGAGGAGTCACCCTCGTACTTCCACATTTCTATAGCATTGGAGTTATCATCGGTTAAGAATTCCGCACCAAACAAGAAGTTCGTAAGTATTTTTGAGGGTAAACTTTGTGACACGCAAGTCAATTGCCAAATTGCAGCGAGGACAATACAATATATCAAACAGTGTGGGACCCAGGTCACAGGCCTTCTTTTTTGTCTATTTGCTTTACGTCGCACCGACACAGACAGGTCTTATGGCGACGATGGTATAGGAACGGCCAAGGAATGGGAAGGAAGCGGCCGTGGCCTTAATTAAGGTACAGCCCCAGCATTTGCCTGGTGTGAAAATGGGAAACCACGGAAAACCATCTTCAGGGCTGCCGACAGTGGGGTACGAACCCATGACCCCCCTTAGTGGGGTGGCGTAAATTGCCTACAAGGGGATCGTTCACCTGTCTCTAAGTACATAGCTTACATTCTGTCTTTGAGTCAAAATTTCAAATCCGCTACCGAGTTCTTCTCACATGATATTATTTCTTCATCCACAGAAATGACGTCGTGATATGAATACCGTTATAATCATTGCAGAATACAACAGACCACGATCTAATAAATAAACCTATATACTTAGAAGAATGCACTACACACCATGCCTAAAGAAGATTATCATTTTTCGGACATTTGAACAGAATGAATAACGACAGAGTGACAAGAGAAATTTTTAGTGGAATAATAAACCTTATACTACAAGCAGCTCAAAGAAGCATTAGGAAGTTCTTTAGGAACAAATTTCAAAGAAATGATCTTCGGGGAAAAACAAGAAAGCCACTTAACACAGAACACAGAGATCAGAATGAATGATGGGCGGAGAGGAAGAAGGAACAAACAAGAATTCAAATGTTGATTTAAGGTGAAAGTGCTATTCGATAAAATACATAACAATAATGGAGTGAGGCGTGCTGCAGCCCTGCGGCAGTGGTAAAGAAGTAGGGGACTGGAAATAATAATAATATTGCATTGAAAATTACTCACAGGTGTTTAGGACGCCATTTTGAATATTATTAGGTTCCGAAATGTTGCATTATTAATGATTTTATGGGTAATATTGGTAATGATTGCACATAAGCAGTAGGAGGATGTATTCATGATAGCCATCTTTGTTTCCGGAGATGTTATGGTATAGACTGGTTACTTTGACTTTACAGCAAAGCAAGGAGCATCAGATAGGTGAGGAAAGCATGGAAGTTACAATGCAAAGCATGGATGTTACAACTCCTCTAATTTAGTAGCTGTAACTTATCATTGCAAATTCAGGCCAACCTCTGTCAACCTCTGTCATAAGAACAGTGGCCCCCTTCGGAGGCCACACTCTCTTCGAGTGGTTCTTAAGTATCGCCGCGGCGCATACTGCCCGCACGGCAAGAAAAAATATAATTTAGTAGCTGTAACCTATATTTGCAAAATCCAGACCAAGCTCTGTCATGAGAATAACATCTTTGCATTGTAACTTCCATGCTTTATGTTGTAACATCCATGCTTTGCATTGTAACTTCCATGCTTTCCTCACCTATCTGATGCTCCTTGCTTTGCTGTAAAGTCAAAGTAACCAGTCTATACCATAACATCTCCGGAAACAAAGATGGCTATCATGAATACATCCTCCTACTGCTTATGTGCAATCATTACCAATATTACCCATAAAATCATTAATAATGCAACATTTCGGAACCTAATGATATTCAAAATGGCGTCCTAAACACCTGTGAGTAATTTTCAATGCAATATTATTATTATTTCCAGTCCCCTACTTCTTTACCACTGCCGCAGGGCTGCAGCACGCCTCACTCCATTATTGTTATGTATTTTATCGAATAGCACTTTCACCTTAAATCAACATTTGAATTCTTGTTTGTTCCTTCTTCCTCTCCGCCCATCATTCATTCTGATCTCTGTGTTCTGTGTTAAGTGGCTTTCTTATTTTTCCCCGAAGATCATTTCTTTGAAATTTGTTCCTAAAGAACTTCCTAATGCTTCTTTGAGCTGCTTGTAGTATAAGGTTTATTATTCCACTAAAAATTTCTCTTGTCACTCTGTCGTTATTCATTCTGTTCAAATGTCCGAAAAATGATAATCTTCTTTAGGCATGGTGTGTAGTGCATTCTTCTAAGTATATAGGTTTATTTATTAGATCGTGGTCTGTTGTATTCTGCAATGATTATAACGGTATTCATATCACGACGTCATTTCTGTGGATGAAGAAATAATATCATGTGAGAAGAACTCGGTAGCGGATTTGAAATTTTGACTCAAAGACAGAATGTAAGCTATGTACTTAGAGACAGGTGAACGATCCCCTTGTAGGCAATTTACACCACCCCACTAAGGGGGGTCATGGGTTCGTACCCCACTGTCGGCAGCCCTGAAGATGGTTTCCCGTGTTTTCCCATTTTCACACCAGGAAAATAATGGGAATGTACCTTAAATTAAGGCCACGGCCGCTTACTTCCCATTCCTAGGCCTTTCCTATCCCATCGTCGCCGTAAGACCTATCTGTGTCGGTGCGACGTAAAGCTAATAGCAAAAAAAAGAAAGATCATGAGAAGAGGATCAAGCTACCGATAGTTTGTGGAATAGAATGTTGAAGTATACTGCAAGTACATTATGGGAATAGAATCGACTGGAAATAGTCCTATCGCGTGTTGATATGACGCAGATATCTGAACAAACGTCATGAAATATTCTACTGTAGCCACAATAAACAGAACATTTCCAACATCCAGTGATTACCCGTGTGGTGTTTATTACCGAACCTGTCCTAGATAGAAATAATAATGTCAGACACTATTGGAACTAGGTGAATGAAATGTTATGGCCATATTAAAAGAATGGGCATTGAACGGCTTACAAAAATATATTTAATTATGCCTCATCGAGAATAACTGGAAAATTGAAATTGAGAAAGACCTTCAAGAAATCAGCAATGGGAGAGTCTATCCTCAGAATGTTGAGGAACAAACATCATTTTGACTCTACACTGCATGGACCGCGAAGGATGAGGTGATTCTTGGAAGACAAGAAAGCTCTTTACTTGGGTACAACGTTATGACAAAACGAACTCGAGAGACATAGTAATAACAGCTATAGATAAAGGCTCTTGACTCTCCTGATAGGAAAACTCTAGATAAAATAATCCGAGAATTTGGAGTTAAAACAAAATTGAGAAGTCTAATCCACGAAACCCTCGCAGACACCATATCAAAATTAAATCTGATCTGTGAAATATCTAAACCATTCCGAATATATACAGGTGTAAGGTAAGGCAATGTTTTATCTCCACTCCCATTCAACTGCATTCTGGAGAAAAGTGTAAGAATATGGAATGAAAACTGAAAGAACACAAGCTATCACCAATAACACTGCAATGAGAGCACAGAGGTTCTGAAATAACATTAGCAGATGATTTCGTCAGACTTTCAGAAAACCTGAAAAATGCAGAGAGCTGGTCAACAGAACAAATTTAAGAATTTCTGTAGAGTAAACAAGGGGCTGCCTGGCCGAGCCGGTAAAGGCGTACTCGGTTCTCCCGGAAAGACGTCGGTTCGAATCGCCGTCAGGAAGTCGTAAAATTTAAGGAATGAGATTTCCACTTCCGGAGGTGCATATGGACTTGAGGTTCACTCAGCCTACAGCAAAAATTAGTCCCAGGGTACTGGGTACAAAGGCGGCCGGGCGTAGGTCTAACCACTCTACCCCATCAAATGCCGAGGTTACGAATAGTGGAAGCCTTTACCTTCCACCACTCCCAGGGCCTTCATGGCCTGTACGGAGATGACTTTGTAGAGTAAAGAAATGTTCGTCCAATATAAAAAATGCTCCAAAATATCTAATAACAGAAAATGATCGAATAAGGAAGGTAAAGAAATTAAAATGTTTGGGACAAACAATTCAAGAAAACGGTTTAGAAAAATCCGCTGTACGTGAAAGTACACACAAGATGGAAAGAGCATACGGTATAACTAGCAATATCTACAACATAAAGTGTTTATTTAAAAACCTCAAAATACAACACCACAACACAGTAGTCAAACCTATAGGCGCCTATAGGCGAGTGAATGTCTAGTACTGAATAAACTACAAGTACTGGAAAGGAAAATTGTACTGATAATACTAGGAATCAAGAAGTAAATATGAAATACGAAGTATATCTGACTATAGAAAACATAACAGAAACAATTCGGGAGGGGTCGACGATATTTTTGTAAGTTTATATAGAATGGATCTTCTTTGGAACAAGAAGTCAACAGCAACCTGGATTCATGAACATGAGGGAGATTTGGAAAGGGACAATACACAGTATATAACGACTGAGTTGGCTGTGAGGTTAGGGGTGCACACCTGTGAATTTGCATTCGGATATACCGGTAGTGAGTTCGAACCCCAATTGCGGCAGCTCTGAAGATCGTTTTCCGTGGTTTCCCATTTTCATTGTACCTTAATTAAGACCACGGCCGTTTCGTTCCCAATCCTAGCCTTTTCCTGTCGCATCGCCGCCATAAGTCCCATCTGCGTTGGCGCGACGTAACAGCAATTGTAAAAGAAAGAGAAGCAATATAGGAGAAGAAGGAACAACAGGGAATGAAGCACTGAAGTTGGGACGTGGTCCCTAGAAGATCCTCAGAGAGAAATAAATAATATTAATAAGACAGTAATCAAACCAGAAGCACGACTCGACGCACCAGAAACAGTCAATTTCCAATATTAAACACAAAACGCATGTACGTAACTGCATACAGCTGACATATTCGGAGACCGCTGTCCAAGGAGTTTCGTTCTCTGTGTAGGTTATGTAGGCCTATGTATTCGATTTCTTTGATATTTATCCAAAGATTAACAAACGTAACTGAATTTAAAGGTTAAGTACAGTACATTTTATTTCGCAGGAATAAATAAAGTGCGGTGGATCTATTAATAGGCTCTGACACAGTGGCTTGATATTCAGTACCTCTTTCCAAGCTTCAATCGATATTCGATATTGGAGCTTTGAATGTTGAAACACAAAGCGGCACCAATTATTTGCGGCGGCGTCCTCCGTGCCAAAATACACTTTACCGATACTTTCCGCGTCATGTTCAAGAAACAATTATTTATTGATTTATTTATTTATTAGTCTTTCTTTTTGACAGACCATGGACCGCGTTAATTCGAATTCAGCTTCATCTGTTTCTGGGCTTTGATCCTCGTCCAGTTCTCCTTCACCCTTTCACTCTGCTCGTTTCTTCTGTCCACGGCGCTTGGGTACGGGATCTAACTTTTCCTTGAAACCTCTTGGTGTCATTGATACTCGACCTGTAAGCATCCCTGTTGCTCATTTCCGTTCCTTGTCAGATCCTTCTTCACCTCCTGGTATCAGCACACTGTAGAATTTCTGGTCTCAAAAAATCTTATTCATCTGATTGGTCAGTCTTCCGGGTGATTCTGTAGATATGTCTGAAGAACATGGCTCTTCTCTTCCGGCTGGTATCTGAGATCTTTTCTCTGTTGAGACATCATTCTTGGTTTCCCTTTTTTTCTGTATGATCCATCCTTTGTTCTTTGGGGTCCCATTATCTCCCTCAGAATCTTTCTCCCCACCAGTTCCAACGTCTTGACCAATCCTTTTTTATCAAGTTCAAACATTCAGCTGCATACAGGGTATATCCCTGATGACAGTACAAACTTTCAGGGATGATCGATCAATTTGAGATATAGAACAATATTCCAGAAACGATAGAGTCAAAAGTTAAGCAAAATTCTATTCAGTTACTTCCATTTACCTGCACAAGTTTCACAAGCTGCTCCGTTTACAAAAATGTTCCAAATTTCGCCCCCCCCACCCTGCGTCAATGCAGTTCTGTCCTACACGTTCGAATATCCCCGGTGTCGTTTGAGCTTCCTCGCCTCAGATTGATCCATTTGCCGTGCTACATCATCTCTAAACAATTCGTACCGTCATGACGGATGAACTCTATATAAAGCTTCCAGGCGACTGGTAGTGTCTGAGTTACGCATTCATGGCGGGCGTAAGTGTTCATAGTTAATTTACATGTCAAGTTCATCTTGTTGATTCTCGAATACAGCACCCCTCTTTCTGACAGGTCTATCCACTCTCCCAGATAACTGATTTTTTTGTGCAATTGACTTTACGTCGCACCGACACAGATCTTTCTTATGGCGAGGATGAGAGTGGGAAAGCCTAGGAGTGGGAAAGAAATGGTTCTGGCCTCAAGTGTGGTACGACCCCAGCATTTGTCTGGTGTGAAAATGGGAAACTACAGAAAACCATCTTCAGGGCTGCCGAAAATGGGGTTCGAACCTGCTACCTTCTGGATGCAAGCTCACAGCTGCGCGGACCTAACCACATGGCCAACTCGCCCGGTTATTTATTTATTCATGTATTTATTTATGTACTAGCTGATATTCGCTCTTCAATCAACAATAGTGAGGCAATAATGATACGCATGCTTTAGATTACTCTTAATTCTTTTATTTTTCTTTCTTTCTTTCTTTCTTTCTTAATCTGTTTATCCTCCAAGGTTGGTTTTTCCCTCGGACTCAGCGAGGGATCCCACCTCAACCGCCTCAAGGGCAGTGTCCTGGAGCGTGAGACATTGGGTCGGGGGATACAACTGGGGAGTATGATCAGTACTTCGCCCAGGGTGCCTCACCTGCTATGATGAACAGCGGCCTTGCTGGCGGATGGAAAGATCGGAAGGGATAGACAAGGAAACGGCCGTGGCCTTAAGTTAGGTACCATCCCAGCATTTGCCTGGAGGAAAATTGGGAAACCACGGAAAACCACTTCTAGGATGACTGAGGTGGCAATCGAACACGCCTCTATTCAGTTGACCTCCCGAGGCTGAGTGCAGCCCATTCCAGCCCTCGTACCACTTTTTCAAATTTCGTGGCAGAGCCGGGTATCGAACCCGGGCGTGGCAGCTAATCACACTAACCACTAGACCACAGAGGCGGACATTTTTTATATTTACAAATATGAAATTGAAATGCAAGTAGTGGTCGAGCAGGGTACTGTGATAGGGCAGCTTCTCTACACGATAATTACGTTGGATCTACCAGGTTGTGTACTATGGCGCAGTACGCTGACGACAGAAACATTCACAATTTCAATTCAGAGGGCTGCATTTCCGTTACCACCTGGGGTGAAAATTTTAACTGCGTACGATTTTTCCAGCTTGACGGCGTAGGTTTCTGTGATCGTCTCAACTAGTCTCTACTTTACCACTAACGAGGTCCCAGCAGGTCTTTGGAGAACTAGACCCCATACGACGAACGGGCCAGATAACTTGCCGGCAAGAATTTTCCATCGCTGTACAGATGCATTATGCAATATTTAACATTGAGCAGTGGTACTGTGCCAGATCAATGGAAGAATGCAAACGTCGTTCTCGTGTTCAAAGACGGCGACAGGGAAAATGTAGACGACTATCGCCAGGTCTCTATTATATCTGCTTTATGTAAATGCATGGAACGCCTAATTGGTAAATATGTGCTGGATTTCCTGAATGGGAGAATCTTATTGAGTAACAACCAACATGGATTCCTCCCTGGAAAATCCTGTACTACACTTTTAACAACAGTTATTGATGAGTGGCAACATTCCCTGGATCTCTCCCAATTGGACTGCTTCACTCTCGACTGGAGTAAAGTCTTTGCTCAGATATTTCATCAACGACTGTTATTAAAACTGGTTTCGATCATTCCTGGCTGGTCGAATGCAGTACGTTGTGTTCAGACCAAATATTAGTCACCTCGGGTGTGATTGGGCCGCGTCTCTACAGCCAGGTTGTGTAGCGTCTACTGTGGCACAATTCTTTACAGATCCTTTCGCAATGAGCACGACCTAAAGTGGTTGATAATGCGGCTCTGTGGTGCAAAATAAATAGAATGTCTACAAATGTACAGAAATGCAAAGAGAAGCGATCTCTGTACCGACAGGCCATCGTACAAAGAGTCTTCCCTCTGTCCCTCACAAGCGAAAAGAGTACAGAGCTAAGTGGACGGATAGAAGGAATCAGACACACAGCTAGAAAATGAAAGCGTGCTGGACCAGGAGTGAGCCTCCGTGTCTCAGGCGGCAGCGCGCCGGCCTCTCGCCGCTGGGTTCCGTGGTTCAAATCCCGGTCTCTCCATGTGAGATTTGTGCTGGACAAAGTGGAGGCGGGACACCTTTTTCTCCGGTTTTCCCTGTCATCTTTCATTCATTAATCATTGTCCTAGGGGAGTGAGACAGGCTTCGGCAGCCGGCACTATTTCCCATCCTCGCCGCTAGATGGGGGCTTCTTTCATTCCATTCCTGACCCGGTCGAATAACTGGAAACAGGTTGTGGATTATCATCACTGGACCAACAAAAAGCAGAAGACCATATCTGAGAATTAAGACGAGCCCCGTGGACTCTGGTAAGCCAAAGCGAACCGAAAAAAGGCTAAACCACTTTATATTGCGGATTTTAAATTAATCTCGTTCTATTTTATTTTTCACTTTGTCTTCTTGGCGCGTTTTTTTTCATCAGCTCTGCCTGTCAACAATGTCTTGGGTCTGTCGCATTAGAGTTGAAAGCAAAAGTTAATTCTCTCGTGTTGACGGAACTTCGATTTAACAGAATTAACTTTTCGGAGGAATGTCGCTCGTTCAGGCAGTGTGTGTGCAGCAACAGGCGTTGGGCACTTGACATGCGACGCGAACAACGACACGAACAGCCGAGCTCCTTCACCAGGTGGCGCTACATATCATTTCATCTCTTTTATATTAAGTGTACTTGTTTTCTATAAAACTTTCATTATACTGTTACGAAAAATGGGGGAATTTTTGTGTGAACTTACCAAAAATATTGCCGTTTTAATAACCATAGATTAGTATGAATGTTATTAGCACCACATGAAAATTCAGTGCCCCAAATAAGCTAACACAACAATATACACACAATAGCTAAAACATCTGTCAGCTTAAGTGGACGATAAAATGGCGATACAAGAAGCATTCGTCACCTCAAAATCATTAACGATAACACATCCACTGCATTTAAGAAGAGATATTTAGATTTAAAGCTCATTCCCAAGTGCATACCCATACACACAAAACCCACCACAACATCAATTGAAATATCAACATCTCAATCACAGATATTATGCATAAAAACAAAATAAAATTCACATTTATAAAGAAATTAGAAATTTAAAAGTGTTATCTATTCATTTAAACGTAAGCACCCCACTCAATGACATCCTATACTAATTAAAAGGAAAGCAATGAAAAGGAAGAAAGACCACTCAAAACGAAATAAGTATCTAAGCAATAAAAGACTAAACCAGACAACAATAACGACAGGAGACTGAACACAACCTTTTCAAATAAGGACAGGAATCCGATAGAAAAGAAGTTCAACTGCTATGAACATCACACGGAAAACAACAAACTACCAATCTCTGACGTAGAAGCTGCGTGCAAAAACATAACCGTACCAAAAGAAAAAAGAAACAGTGAAAGACGTAGCCACCAACGAAGCCGTAAAGATAGACATGAATATTCCGTTTAATAGGGGAACACTCGGAAATAAAAACAGATAAAAGAAAAATAACAGACGATAACCTAATTGCCACAGAAGGGAACATAACAGCCTGTGATGTGAGACGAGTACACAACCACGCCCGACTCCTGGGCGTTGAGGCCTTCGGTTCTAGGTTTCCGGATTCTATTCCAGGCCGAGTGGGGTTTTAAATCGAGTAAGACTAAATCTTCTGGCTCGGGAAGTGGGTTTTTGTGTTTGTCCCAACACTTTCTTCACCATATTCAGACAACACACCACACTACCAACTACCACAGGAACACGCGGTATTGATTACATCCCTCCACATAAGGTTGGCGACAAGAAGGGCATCCGGCTGTAAAACAGGGCAAAATCTACATGTGCGACACAGTTCACACTTGTGAGCCCATAAGGTGGGGGAAAAGCGGTTGAAGAAGAATAATTCATTAAAAACGACAGAATGCACGAGATCTAACGTGACTAAATAAATATATTTCAAAATGCGATAGATCAAGCGATTAAGAAAACCGACCTTATTCTCAGAAAGAAACAGAAACACTTCCTATCAAACTCCCCAAAGTACACCATGACTCATGTCCCATTAGACTGTTAGTAAATTCCAAAAATGCAACAAGTGAACTACTCTACGAAATGCTAAAAGAATAAATCTCCGTCGAAGAAGGCAGTTCGATAAACAATACCCTAGAACTAGCTAAAGAATCAAACAAGCTAAAAATAATAGAGAGCATTAGAACAATATCGTTTGCGGTTACCAATATGTACATTAAACTACAAGTAGAAGAGATTGAAATGATAGAAAACCATCTGCAAGGTAAGAATTCGCTCCAAGAAACACGTTAAGAAATTAATCTTCTAAGAAAAATCTTAAACCACAAGAGTTTTGCTTTCATTGGAAAGTATATTGTCAAAAGGGCGGGTTAACCATGAGCTCACCGTTATCAGTAATAATAACGCAATGACAGTGAAAACAATTTCTTAACTATCGAGCTATCTAAAGGGATCTTACACTGGAACAGATATGAAGATGACGTAATATCGGTATACGTCAATTATTAAACAGACTGGATTATTTACACAGGTCAATCACATTCACAATGGAACTAGAAGATCTATTTTAGGCATCACAATCAATACGAATAATGATAATCTGCTGTACAAAAAATACAGAGAACCCACTCAAACTTCACAGATGGTAGACTACGAATTCAACCACCCAAACACATACAAATGAGAAACACAGGGGATCAATATCCAATGCAATGAACACAACAGATTTCAAAAACGAAATACAGGCGATAAAACAAATCTCAAAAGAAAACAACCACCCACCTGACACAGTACGTCGATTATTAGAGAAACAAATAGTGGCTCAGACGGTTAAGGCGCTGGCCTTCTAACCCTAACTCGGCAGGTTCGATCCTGGCTCAGTCCGGTGGTATTTGAAGGTGCTCAAATACGACAGCCCTGTGTCGGTAGATTTACTGGCACGTTAAAGAACTCCTGCGGGACTAAATTGCGGCACCTCGGCGTCTCCGAAGACCTTAAAAAGTAGTTATTGGGACGTAAAGCAAATAACATTATTATTATTATTATTATTATTATTAGAGAAACAAATAAAAGAACTCCAGAAAACCTATACCTAAAAAAACAAATTAATTGTCGTCAATTACGTGAACAAGAATTCGTATATAATAGCCAACGTTAAGGTCTAAAAGTAGGCTTCAGAACAAACAATACCCTACAAAGGCACATCGGTAAATGAAACTTAACCAAGAAATAACTTTTCTAAAAGTGAAGCGGTTATGAACTTTAATGTCAACGCCGCATATATCGGCTGAACATGTCCAAATGAGATACGGAGAATACAAACATGCTCTTAGATACAATCGACATTCGCTATCCGGATAACACGTCGACTATAAATGGCAGTTGCCACCAATTATAGATCTAAAACTTTTACACTTCGAAAGTAAAAACAAATAATTGAACATAAAGGAGGCAGTATAAATACACCTCATAAGAAAATCCAACCAAAGCAACCTTATGATAACACACATGTGAAAAATTCCCCCTATTCGCTCTAAGAAGTCAATTTAAATTTGGTAAAACGTTGTACAGTGGAGGATACTCTGGCACAAAGTACTTCTGGGATGTTCACCCTGTCCTGCGCTAACATTCTTTTCTACGTAACTAATATTAGCCATATTCAATCCTTGGTCTACCCCTACCATTCTTACTGCCCTCAACATCTAACTGAACAAGTTCTGGCTGTCTTAAGATGTATCCTATTTTTTCTTCCCGTCAAATTTTCGCCAAATCGTACTCGTCTCACCAATTCGATCTTCATTCATAATTCGATCTATACATCTCACCTTCAGCATTCTTCTGTAACACAACATTTCAAAGGCTTCTATTTTTCTTCTGTTCTGAGCTAGTTATGGTCCACATGCACTGCGACGCTCCACACGAAAGTCTTAAGAAACGCCTTCCTTGCTTGTCTTTCTTACTTCTGCCTTAATTAGTTATTCTACTGTACTACGCAAGTAAAACTATTCATCCACTTTGTTTCCTACTAATATTTCCAGCATCATATGACTTTGACTGCACTCTGTCCATACCGTTCAGCAGTTTCTTCAGATCTTCCGCAATCTCAGACAAAATAACAATATCATCGGTAAATCTCAGAGTTTTTATTTTCGAAATTTCTCTTTCATTTCCTTCACCGTCTGTTCTACAGTATATAAACACTGACAGGGAGTGGGGCAAACTGCAGCCTTGCCGTCCTCATTTCTTTTTAAACCTCCCGATTCGTATCGGCGCAGTCTGATTGTAGATAATTCTCCTTTCTCGGTATCTGGTCCCGATCACCTTCAGAATCTGAAATCAACATTATCGAATGCCAAGTTCGTAGGCTTGTTTTCCTTAATCCATCCTCTAAGTTGGGACGTAGAGTCAGCACTTCTTCACGTGTTCTCGCAACTCAGCTTCAACTAGTCTTCCCAATACGTGTCTGTACTAAACTGTACGAACCTGGGCAGCGGCTTGTCACTCGACATTCTTTTTAGAATATTATTTTATCACTAAACTGAAGTAATACAAATTACTCTTTAATTCATTGCTGCACATTTACTTTTACCAAAATCATTTTCAACAGATTATGGCCACGTAGCACAGAGTTGTTTCCTCCCTCCCCCAAGCATTCCCGCAACGACTCTACAGAGAATTTGGTGTTAGCAAACGACAGTCGAAACAACTCACCTTCCAGCTGTTGTCGCCAGAGGTAACGGACGTGGAGCTCCTTTAAAACATAAAACATTCCCATATAAGCTCCTGCATTCATACACATTTTGTCATTTGTTCGTACAATCACAGAATTATATTCATTGACAACGAAAACAATACTGCCCAAACATACGAATTGTGTTTTGATAGGATATCGATTGATAATATTTCTGGTTTTGTGTCCGACTAACAATTTTTACGGTTTCTGAAGACGCCAATGTGCGTTCTTTTATGTGCCAGTAAATCTACTGACGGGCCTGACGTGTGAATATGTTCCCGTAGAACGAAACATGTCATCCAATAACAAGTGTTGCTTATTTTTACAGGTACGCTATACTATTCTAAATTTCATATTACCGGGCGAGTTGGCCGTGCGCGTAGAGGCGCGCGGCTGTGAGCTTGCATCCGGGAGATAATAGGTTCGAATCCCACTATCGGCAGCCCTGAAGATGGTTTTCCGTGGTTTCCCATTTTCACACCAGGCAAATGCTGGGGCTGTACCTTAATTAAGGCCACGGACGCTTCCTTCCAACTCCTAGGCCTTTCCTATCCCATCGTCGCCATAAGACCTATCTGTGTCGGTGCGACGTAAAGCCCCTAGCAAAAAAAAAAAAAATTCATATTTCGACGGACTGCAACGTATGATATCGACTGTCTTCCGTCCTTCAAAGGCCCGACTATCTTGTTTGTAGGCGTAGCATTGGATTCTAGAGGCTGACACTACTATTAATCAATATAGATCCTCTAAGCTGCTAATTATGAGCTAATTCTCTGGGGCAAGAGCGACTGTCAAGAGGCCTAGGATATTAATAGGAATACTCATCAGGTATGACGTCCAACCTACAGGAGCAGAAGTTAGTAAAACTACTTCGTACTCTCAAGAGCAGAGAAGAACGCTTGGTTACGCGTCAAGAATACGCCCCGTAAAAAGCAAAGGCGTGAAGGCAGTCCTTAATAATAATAATAATAATAATAATAATAATAATAATAATAATAATAATAATAATAATAATAATAATAATAATAATAATACTTTCAAGGACTGAAAGGACAGGGAATTTCAAATACGTGGGAGAATGGATCCATGTCAACGAGCTGGATAACTCCTTCGGGTGCCGCCTGTGCAGAGCCGACCGCTATACAGTGAGAAATTGAGTTCCCTGCAGCACTGAAATCAGTGGTCTGCGGCTGCTACTACTACACTGTGCAATAGCGAGGTTTCTTTCTGACATACATATCTCTTATGGATAGTTGCTATCTGAAAATAGCAACCGGTGATGGAGGCCATGACCGAGACACATATTTATTATCATTTGATTTTCGCAAAGGGAAAAGTGATTTCCTTCTTATTTTATTTTAGAGGCTGAAGAAGGCCGCATGCACCTGTTAGTGAATTCACTTAAAGTTTCCTTTAAGACTCTTTTTTCTACAGAAGTAAAATCTCAGTGATGCAGTCTGTGAGCTTCAGAACCGGGCAAAGTGAGTCTTTCTCTGGAGGTTCTTGAGTGATGTTTATTGGATTTGCATGTCACTACCTTTGTTTTCCTCTGTAGAGGATGGAGGTTAGTAATGGTCTAATGCCAAAGGAGTATGTTAGAACTAGTGAAAGAAAATTGTTACGAGCCTTTATGATATTCTTGACTATGAGACAAAACTGCCAGATCTTATGTTCCCGTTGAAGGTAAATTGTAGGGAGATTTTCTTTCTTTCTTTCTTTCTTTCTTTCTTCCTTCTTCTTCTTCTTATTATTATTATTGTACCGGTTGGTACACCTATACGCCGCACAGTTGAATTTTCCGCCTTAAATTACTTTCTACCGGAGAAACTCTGAACTTTAACAACTGAATTAATCGAACAGTTCCTCAGAAGATGCCACTGTGTGTATTTCGATTTGTCTGACAGATGTCTCTACTAAAAAAACTATGATCATGCACCCCGGTGCGAAGGGAAGGAAGTTTTTGAAGAAATTTTGTATTCGAAAGTTTGTCTTTACGAGATTTTGTTCTTTCAATTTTTGGGTTGACAATATTAATCTTTCTTTCCGTCAGTTTTGAACTCAGCCAATCCCGAATTTCTTTAATTAATTTTTGACCAATAGTGTCTTTGCTCTTCGATGTTGATGTATAACTTTTAGCTACCCAATAAAGTTGAGTGGATGTGTCTTAATTATTCATGAAAGGTCTCGAAGCTTCCACGAGGGTTTAAAAACTGCTGATTTTCACGGATTTTGGCGACTCGAACAACATCTAGCTCAGTGTGTGGATATGTAGCAGGGGGCGGGAAGCGCCTCTTTCTTCAGGCAGCCGTTCTTCAACAAGGTAATGGCCGTTTAACATCTTTATTTCTTGCTAGCTCAGCAGTTTAACCCTCGGGGCAGGTCCGAAACCTTTAATATGTAAACAATCCATTGAAACATGTAAAATCTTTCCGGTCTTTGTAAAATTTTCATATAACTTTAACTGTAAATAGGGGATAGAGATTGCCTTACCCTCTCGAGCTCTCCTTCATCTTGAATTTGAGGTGACTACGTTTTTGTAACCGTTCTTCTATTCCTTCTTAATGTGTTAAATTTATTCTGTATACGTGTCACCTCCATAGTATGGGAATATTTAACACCGGCTGTAATTCCTACGCCAACTTGCTTGTCTCTCTGAGGTCGCCTGAGATATGAATCCACAATATTCTGTTTTGTTACCCGAGTTACAGGGTGTTTGTTACAAATAAAAGCGGTATGGGTTTGTGATTTAGGCAGATTATTATTATTATTATTATTATTATTATTATTATTATTATTATTATTATTATTATTATTATTATTATTATTATTTTATAATTTGCTTTACGTCTCACCGACATAGATAGGTGTTATGTCGGCGATGGAACAGGAAAGGGCTAGAAGTGGGAAAGGAGTGACCATGGCCTTCATTAAGGTTCAGCACCAGCATTTTCCTGTGTGAAAATGGGAAACCACGGAAAAAACCAACTTCAGGGCTGCGGGCATTGGGGTTCCAACCCACTATCTCCCGAATGCAAGCTGACAGGTACGAGACGCAAACCGTAGAGCCAATTGCCCGTAGACTTGGACAACGTTGTGAGATGGACAGCGGACCATGGTATAATGCCAAACGGGTGAAAAGTAAGGTTGTGAGTTTCACGAAGATCCCGTCAGTTTTATTGCGTTGATGGGGTGAATGTACCCCGTGGAGGTCACTGTAAGTACCCAGATGTTAACATATCAAAAGATCCTCATTCGGGATATCACAAAAACAGGATTATAAATTAAGTTTATAGATCTCTTTATATGTTTATGATGGCGTTTAGGGGTTGGAGTAAGGATATAGAGGAGAGGGGATCTAAGACCACTCTTAGAGTACGGTTCTGGTGTTTGGGACCTTCTCATCATGATTACTTGATCCGAGAACTGGAAAACAAATACAAAGGAACGCAGCAATATTTTCTGTGTGTGATTTCCGAAGAAAGAGTAGCGTTACGAAAATGTTCGCAAGTTTGTGATGGGAACGAGACGATCCGCTCGACTAAGTGGTATTCTTCCAGCTGTTAGAGGAGAAATGGCGTGGAATGACATTAGTAGACGAATACGTTTGACAGGTCTTTTTAAGAGTAGAAAAGATAATGAGATAAAGTTGGATTTTAAGAGGCCAAATTGGAGAAAATATTCGTTTATAGAAAGCAGAACGAGGATTGAGATAATTTACGAAGGGAGCTGTTCAATAATTTTCCAAATTCTTTGAAATTATTTAAGACAGGACTATGTGCAGATCTCATAGGGAATCTGTCACCTTGGTGGCACGCCTAATTACAGATCAGTGGTGATAGATTGAAAACTCGTTCAGCAGGTATTCATTATTTATTTTTCTTATGTTATTTATTTAGGATAATTTATATAGTGTATATAATGAAAATCGAACCAAATAAGCAAACATTAAAAATAAAGGTAGCACAACCGTACCAAGCATGTTCAGAGTGGGATATATCATTTTCACGAAGAGATTGCTCAGGAACTTACTATACCACGGTGAAATATTACTTTGGAAACATAGCTGTCCTAGTAAATTAAAGTTTCGAGTATGTTCTGAACACAAGGTTTTGGTCTCTGGGTAATGTAGGCTAGTATCAGTCTCTAGAATCTATAAGCTCTAAAGTTAAAATCTAAAATTGAGTGTTCCGGACAGAGCATTGCGCATCAGGTCAAACGCTAGCGTATTTACCTTCACGGTCACTCAGATCCGAGACCCTGCGGTACCTCCCGTATAGTCGTCATCTTGTCTAGTTAGGTTTGCAATCTCGCGTATCGAATTTGCGTCTGTAAGGTTAAGGCCCTTGTAAGGTTTAGTCTCCTCAAAATACACTACTCATCGAACACGGATCTGTAAGTTTAAGCCCGTACACGTAACCAGCGTTAGGTATGGCGTCATATGCGGTTAAGCCTGCACATGCAGCCAGTATTAGGTTATGACGTCATGTGAGGTTAAAGTGCACTCTTAGCCAGCAACTCGCATTTCAAATCACCTACGCTCTGCCTTCTCAGCTCCGTGAGGGTGTGGCTGATATTGCTCATTTGTGGGCAAGGTTAGGTTAACACCTCATTATGACGTCAGGTCACCTAACAGGTTCGACTCCTCCAACGGGAGCCCGTGATATTAGGATTGCTCTCGTACGTACGGTTATGACGTTATTTCACGTCTTAACCTCACCTAGAGATCACAGACCCCAGTCACACCCGTCATCATCCCACTACTAGCGCCATTGCTCCAGAATATAATTTGCTCATACTACTTATAAATATTAGTATGATATTTTGATATAATTAAAGGTGATCACAAGTAAACTGAACATCATGTCGTGAATCGTATCATTTTTGCGTCTAAGTATCGTTTGAGTTGTTGAGCGATAAAAAAAAATGTAATTTTACTGAATTTAAAGTAGGGAAAGCTGTGCCTTCCCTTTAATTATTCCATGAACGAGAGAAATATTGAAGCAATTACACCAAGTTATTTATTCCAATAGTTTTTTTTGCCCTACTTGAGTTATTCGTGCGTGTGTTGCTGAAATACATTGCTGTACAATCTCCACTATCTCATGGAAGCGTTTGATTTCATCTGCGCGTGAACAAGGGAATGTTGTTAACATTTTATTTTTTTAAGAGATTGGTTCAACTGGAAGTGGACGAAATAAAACCTCCCTGTTGGTAGATAAGGTGCGTGCTTTTAGAAAAATAACAGCAATACAAGAATGAAGCTCAGGCTCCAATGACTAATCCGAGAATATCAGTAACTTGAACAGCTGTCGATCACCACAGTTTTATGGTTTTCGTGTTATCACTTCAATGTTATCGCATTATGTGCACTTAGTTTTATGCAAGGTCGTCACAATTGGGTTCTCTGACAAGTCTAATGAAATGCAAGCATCAACCGACCCTATGAGTCACATTTTCTCACCTTTCATAACAGGGACTGGCTGCATAAGGAATGGTGTTACTAGCATCGCTCATACCTCGGTCACTTTGATAGTCAAGCATGAGACAGGTCACTGTTTTAGATCACCCCAGTAAGTACTTCTGTAGTTCGCGCATCAAGAGCATTTAATTTTTATAAATACCCAAATGAATATGAGGGATTGATATTTGCCACAGACTGGTTCACCACTCACCTCGTTATCTCCTCGCCGAGGATACGGAGACACATGCAAGTGCATCAAGAGAGGCAAGTGTGCGTGTGTAGCTTAAAGCGGAAGCCTGTGTACGCGAGCGAGATAACTGTGTGTGCTCCCTGGCGACAACCCTACCTTGTTTCTAATTAGAGTCGCCACTGTCTCAGAAAATGACCACCTCCATGTTCTCAAACCCACAGCCTGTTCTGTAACGAGGGCGCCAGAAACGGAGCATTTACGTCAAAAATTCCTGCAACCTCAATTAAGGAACAACACTTTCAAAATGTTCCACTCGTGCGTGTAATGTTGAGATACGGCCTGATAAAAACATTTGGCTGAATAGTGACATAAATATGTCATGCCTGGTGCCATGCCAATATTTGCTTTGCGGAAGTCGGTGTGACGTAAGTGTAACCCTACCAACCGTGCAGGGTCTGATGTAAGGTATGCATGGATGGCCAGACAGATACCTAGTGATCTTGCAGGCTGTGGTGTAAGGTACAGATGGATGTCCAGACAGTTACCTAGCAACCGTGCAGGCTGTGGTGTAAGGTACAGATGGATGTCTAGACAGTTACCTAGCAACTGTGCAGGCTGTGGTGTAAGGTACAGGTGAATGTCCAGACAGTTACCTAGCAACTGTGCAGGCTGTGATGTAAGGTACAGGTGAATGTCCAGACAGTTACCTAGCAACTGTGCAGGCTGTGGTGTAAGGTACAGGTGAATGTCCAGACAGTTACCTAGCAACTGTGCAGGCTGTGATGTAAGGTACAGGTGAATGTCCAGACAGTTACCTAGCAACTGTGCATGCTGTGGTGTAAGGTACAGGTGAATGTCCAGACAGTTACCTAGCAACTGTGCAGGCTGTGGTGTAAGGTACAGGTGAATGTCCAGACAGTTACCTAGGAACTGTGCAGGCTGTGATGTAAGGTACAGGTGAATGTCCAGACAGTTACCTAGCAACTGTGCAGGCTGTGATGTAAGGTACAGGTGAATGTCCAGACAGTTACCTAGCAACTGTGCAGGCTGTGATGTAAGGTACAGGTGAATGTCCAGACAGTTACCTAGCAACTGTGCAGGCTGTGGTGTAAGGTACAGGTGAATGTCCAGACAGTTACCTAGCAACTGTGCAGGCTGTGGTGTAAGGTACAGGTGAATGTCCAGACAGTTACCTAGGAACTGTGCAGGCTGTGATGTAAGGTACAGGTGAATGTCCAGACAGTTACCTAGCAACTGTGCAGGCTGTGATGTAAGGTACAGATGAATGTCCAGACAGTTACCTAGCAACTGTGCAGGCTGTGATGTAAGGTACAGGTGAATGTCCAGACAGTTACCTAGCAACTGTGCAGGCTGTGGTGTAAGGTACAGGTGAATGTCCAGACAGTTACCTAGCAACTGTGCAGGCTGTGGTGTAAGGTACAGGTGAATGTCCAGACAGTTACCTAGGAACTGTGAAGGCTGTGATGTAAGGTACAGGTGAATGTCCAGACAGTTACCTAGGAACTGTGAAGGCTGTGATGTAAGGTACAGGTGAATGTCCAGACAGTTACCTAGGAACTGTGAAGGCTGTGATGTAAGGTACAGGTGAATGTCCAGACAGTTACCTAGGAACTGTGAAGGCTGTGATGTAAGGTACAGGTGAATGTCCAGACAGTTACCTAGGAACCGTGCAGGCTGTGGTGTAAGGTACAGGTGAATGTCCAGACAGTTACCTAGCAACTGTGCAGGCTGTGATGTAAGGTACAAATGGATGGCCAGACAGTTACCTAGGGACCGTGCAGACTATGTCTTAGGGCTGGCAGCCACTGGAAGTAGCAGTCGTTGACGCCTGGCCATGACAAAGGGACATATTTTAGATCATTTTCTTTTCGCAAAGGTAAAATGTAGTTTATTTTCTTGTTGTTCATGTACATTGTCGAATTATGTTAAACAACGTAAAGAGTATGTTGTCCTATTTGCTATTGTCTGCACAAGGTATTAGTTACGGGCAATTTGAAATATTTTGCTTCTACTATTCCTTTTTATCAAGCGATGGGAAACTTATTTACGTGTTTACCTCAGTTTTATCATACCACTGTTTGATATTAATTTCATTTGTTGATTATTTGTGTTCAGTTTTAACTCCATTTAACTGTATTTGAATTGTTATTTGACATTGCAAACAGAATTCTGTTAATGTAATAGATGGCCGAACTTAGCCGCTGAATTTGGCGAATAAACGACTAATCTCCATGATTGGATCGCTAGTCCTTTCCAGAATTTGTGTAAAGTATGCTTTGTCATTTTCCGACCAGATCATTTCCAACATAGTTTTGTTATGCGTAAAGTGCTTGCAAGAGGGCAAATATGTAAACAAAATGCGTTAGCAAGTGCTTGAGTGACATTAGTGCAAAGAAGTTCACGACGTAGAAGTTGGACGAATAATGTTATCTGTTGCCATAATTTAATGACATGAGTTCTATGGAAATAAATATTACAAATGAAGTAACGTGTGCTATAAGAGATGAGAATTGTTGGGGTTTCTGCTATGGTATTGTCTGTCATAATTTGGAGTGTTATGAAGTGTACAGTAGACCATGAATTTGGTTACATCACATGGGCTAAAAGTGATACAATAACCCGCAAGGTCAGCAGTAATGTTACCTATTCGATACTATGACGAATTTGACTACTTTCCATATTTTCAATTGTATGGAAAATGACATTGCGCATCAGTACACATCCACACAACTTCCGTACACCTTGAGTTTTAAAAGGGTCTCTGATTCGTTGAGGTAGTGATTATTATTTTAGGTCCGCATTCACCATAGAATTTATTAGCTCTAAACTAAGTCTTCGTTTCAATCCGAATTTTAACCTTACATTTTTCATACTGACAGACGGAAAGCGGCCGCCAGTATCAAGATATAAGCAAGTTTTTGATTCCATTCGAAATTGCAAATGATTTATTAGTAATTATGCCCACTATTCACCAGAAACGAAGAAATAAGCCTACTATGACTTTCCAAGAGATTTGCTATTCAATTTGGTGGCAGAAAGCATTAACATAATAGAGAATAAAAACAAATTATAGCCTACACATTGCATATTTCACCCAAAAAATAAGCCGGTATTCCTTAATTCTTCGTTAAAGTGTCATCCAGTCGTGTATCGTTCAAGATACGAACTCTAATCGAGAATTCACCTTATGCCTACCCATGTGTTGGGAATTCCAGGTTATGTTCGATCACTGACAACGTCGAAGCGCTGGATAACCTAAATTGTATTTCAAAATTATTATCATTTTATTTTTCACAGTATGTAGTGTGTTTTAGGACGTTGGTTGTGCTACTCGTTGCTGTAATTTTCTCGTTTACTTAAGTCTACAAGGTGCCATCTTGAAAGGATTTCCTATTTCACCGGCCAACCTTTCTCCGGGACAATTTTAAACCGAGATAGTGTTGTTTGTGAATACAAAAGTATCTCGCTTGTCTCAGGTTTAAACCAAGATAAAAGCTTTTACTCGCCTTGGCGAATACGGACCTTAAGAGGACGTACAAATAGACACTCATCCTGTATTAACACCAATCAAAAATGAAAAAAAATGGAAGGTGTGTGACAGTTCGAAAAAGGAAGGCAAGGGTTACGAAAGGCGTAAAAACAAAAACGCCCTAGGCCCCACAACCTAATAACGTCGAGTCGAAACGGAGGAAGAGTTGACCAAGAGTGGTTGGATAGGAGCCTGACAGAAGTAGGTGGAAACAATGCCAGGACTCGGCTAAGGTACCCGTGGTTGCCAATCCACGCTCCAAAGTTAGGACCCCCTGGTGCCCTACTTAGTCACCTCTTACTATCGGCAGGGGATACTGTGGGTGTCACTCTACCGCCTCCACACACAGGAGGATCTCATTGGTTCACTTCAGCCGCTAAAGTGATACGTTTGCCAGACTCGATTCTACTCGTAAGCTACACGCGTGACGCGGTGTTACCCAGAGGCCGTGAAGGCTATGATGTGAAGTTTGATGGATGGCCATGACTGAGCGACATATAGAGGGCCCTTTTATCAAGGAAAGCTCACCTCATCATACTCTAGAGAACTTGTTATTTCATTCGCGGTAGATTCTTAAGCGCTGAATCAGTTTTCGATACACTGAATCTTATACTTGTCGACTGCAAATTCTGTGCAGATGGCTCTGGAAAACGTTCGTTTAGATGGAAATAAATAGTTATCAATTTGAGTTTCATTTCTGTTAGAGATATCATTTCATTTTCCGTGCAAGTTGCTCAAATCTCATTCAGCTTCGCAGTTTATTTCAATGTTGAGAACATTTCGTAGGAGACAAAGTTGGGGTTCTCATACAACGAAAAAAGTAAAACTAAGCACTTTCCTCAATTGTACCGAAAGTTGAAGGGTAAAGGGCCCGCGAAGGTTTCAAGTTGTGAGTTTTCGATAGCTCTATGAAACTAGGAAATTTAAAAAAAGTCGAAAATCACTTCCGGCCTAAATGCAGTTCCAGAGAAAACAGCCTAAAAGGGCTTGTTTCTTTACTCGCTTTCTTTCTTGACTCAAATCCTTGTTAAATTAACTTATTTACATAATTCTTCCTGCAATATATTCATTATATTTAACGAACTGAGGCATTTGTTTAATGTTTTGAAAAATATTGACACCGAATGCAGTAAATGCTTAAGTGAAACTCTGCATTGATTCACATTAGCGCTCGTAGCGGTAGAAAAAAGCAAACTGCTAATTTAATCGACCGGTAACTATGATTAAGAAAAGACTTGGAATTTTTACTAATGAAAAAAATATTCTCATACCTTATTATGTTTTATTTAGCTAAAATTCGTATCTCATATCCCTAGCATGTTTTCAACATTGAGTTTTTTCTTTGAAGCTCATGATGTTGAAATTTAAAAAGGTTACGGTATAGATTTATATAATTAATTAGATCAGATTTTCAAGTTATTGCCAAACCATGATTTTAACATGAAAAATAATTTTGAATTGATAATGAGCTGCAAACGTTCATTTTTTCTCTTGAACAAAAGGAATTTTGGATGTACACCAGTCGGCACACATAACTAACGACATCTCGCGGCTCCGAATTGTTTTACTACACATCACGTGACGCGCACGCGGCTCACGTTCAAAGCTATTTAGGTGAAATTATTGGAGAAATTGTGGTATAATCTGCTCCCCCTTTGGGACCCACGGATTTTGACCAGGACTGGAACGAAGCAGTACACGCAGTCAATGTCAGGTTAAAGCAGGTATGCACTGTGCTTAAAGGAGATCATCCATTGCTCGATCACCACCAGAACGCTTAGCGAGCTCCTCTTAAGCACCGGTAATCACAGCAGTGCTCCCCAAACCATCTCATTTCCTGAGGTGTCGTTACTCTTTGCCAGTAGCTGCAGGATACTGCTTACCGCATGACTTCTGTCCTACCAACTCCTTAAATACCCCTAAAACTTAGAACAAGCTCTTTCCGCCTCGGATTCTATTATTCTGACAGACATAACTGGGGTTAAGTGAAGCACGGCTAACGGGGATCCCTGGTAATGGCGACCTAACGAGGACGTCGTTAATGTACTTCCTGACGTGAACCTTGAACGGCACAGAAAACAAATTACCTCATCCTTCACATTCTCCATAACAACTAGAGTGATGTCTGCTTTAATCTTATCGTCGAAACAAAACTTTTCATATCTGTCCGCACATTCTCCTTTTGCAGCAATTTTAAGGGACTTATAGTATTCATGCTACAAGTTTTAATGCTGAAAACATTTCTTAACAGACAAAGTACTATGAAAAACGTAACATTAAAAATTTTCCTCAATTGTGCCGTAAGTTGAAGAGCTAAAGGGCCCGGATAGCTTTGAAATTTTGAATCTTGGATAGCTCTATCAAACTAAAAAAAAAGGAATCGAAAATCATTTCCGGCCTAAATGCAGTTCCAGAAAAGCAGAATAAAATCGCTTATTCCTTTCCTCGTTTTTTATTCAAATCCTACCCAAATTAACTTATTTATATAATTCATTCTGTAACGTGTTCCTTGGTTCATCACCCTCAGACGTTTCTTCATTTTTAAAAAGAATGTCTAAACCGAATGTAGTTATGAATGCTTACGTCAAACTCTGCATTAACTCACATTAGCACTCGTAGTGGTGCTTAAGTGAAACAATGCATTAACTCACATTAGCACTCGTAGTGGTGCTTAAGTGAAACAATGCATTAACTCACATTAGCACTCGTAGTGGTGCTTAAGTGAAACAATGCATTAACTCACATTAGCGCTCGTAGTAGTAGAAAAGGCAAACTGGTAATCTAATCGACCGGATAACAAAAGATTGTAATTTTTAGGATTAAATTATATATTCCCATACTTTATTATATTTCATTTAGGTAAAATTTGTAGCTCATACCCGTGGGGTGTTTTCAACACTCAGTTGCTTGCCTGACGGTCTAGAACTGTGGATTTTTTGTCTGTCTCTTATTCGGCTCCGACTAAATGCCGTATCTATTTTTTTTTGCCAATATTAAATCAATGACACCTGCAGTTTCCTTGTACCTGATTCTATTTCAGTTGGTTGGTAGAAGCTGAGAAATAACATTTTCGACCTCTCAGACACAAAGAAGTCAGCAACATCCTGCGCGGGGTTCCCCTGCCAGTGGCCATAGTCATTAAGGCGTCATGTTATAACACCCTCGTGAGCCGGTTCGAGTCCCGGTGGTGCAAAAGAATATCACCATCACAATGTTGGACGACAGGTTATGGTATAGACTACAGTTTCTAGACAAAAGTCTGGATTCAGATCCAAACCTCTCCGCAGTGTTGACATGCAGTGAGGGCATCTGACGTTAATAGTGATTCATCTGTCGGATGGCGACGTTAAGCCTTGAGCAGGTGGTAGTGGAGATGATTGTTTTAAGAGGAGGTACAACTGGGCAACCATTGGATCTGACATTTGTGTCAATGTAATGTAATAAGTAATTTAAAGATTTTGGGGTTTACTGTAATTGGGGTGTAGTAAACCGGCTATAAAATAAATAAATAAAATAAATAAATAAATAAATAAATAAATAAATAAATAAATAAATAAATAAATAAATAAATAAATAAATAAATAAATAAATAAATAAGGACAGTGTTGCGGACTTTGAGACTTTGGGTCGGGGATGAAACTGCGGAGGAGGACCAATACAGGGGCTTTGTGGGAGATTGGAAGTTTGGAAGAGGCAGGGAAGTAGGAGGGAAGGAAGCAGCCGTGGCCTTAAGTTAGGCACCATCCCGGCATTTACCTGGAGGAGAAGTGAGAAACTACGGAAAAGAACTTCGAGGACGGCTGAGACGGCAATCGAACCCCCTCTACTCAGTTGACCTTCCGAGGCTGAGTGGACCCCGTTCCAACACTCGTACTACTTTTCATATTCCGTGCCAGGGCCGGGAATCGAATCCCTGTTTGCGGGAGTGACAGCTAATCACACTAACCACTATACCAGAGAGGCGGACATTATTAGTTCCTATGATTATAATTCAACCTTAAATCTGGTTAAACAGGGCTAGATCTCGGCTCCCGGCATTTCTACCCATGACCTCTTCTACTTTTATTAATCGATCCCATGACCTCAGTATAAACCACACTATGGTACGTTTAGAGACATCAAGATCATTGAAGTGAAGGCAGTATGCAATGGCAACCTTGTAAGTCTAAAGTAAACACTTTAAATGTTCTAATTTTGGACCTGTGCGATAAACGTGCCCCCAAGAGACAGGCAAGGACCACCCGTCCCTCTGCATCGGGGATGATGACCGAGATAAGATCTGCCATGACAGTTCGTTCAGGTGGTACAGGCGCACAAAGAGGACTTAGATACTAAAACCAGGACTAAGCAGCTAGTTTTGAGGAGTGAAGGCAACTTGTTAATAAGAAACAATAAGTTGACGCCAGCCTGGAAAAGACTAGGCTACGTACGACAGGCATAGTTAGCAGCACGTTCTCACTTGACGAGCTAAATATCAATCTTAACTGATAACGTGGGGCCACTTCCATTCTCCATGCATTCACCAAGCCCTGACAAAGGTGATCAGTTCACTAGAATTGTAAGTCAAACGTGCCGTAAATTAATTTCTATCCACTGCTATAAGCTCCATATCACTTGATATAAACGTTATGGGGCCCGTAATGCCGATCTTCGATAACACCGCAAACTTGGAATGGCGGACTAGAAAGACCACTTTCGTAAAGATTCTTTGGTCACATTCTCTATCGGCAATAGACATTCTGCTAACCTTAACAAACGACTGCAGTTTATCCACTATCTGGCCAAGCACGCACTCCTTGAACCAGTGTTGCCAGACTGAGACACATTTCCCACGGAGGAGGGAAAATTCGACAAAGTAAAGGATATATGGGAAAAAGGCAAAAAAATTCGTAAAATGTCTAAACAAACGTGGGAGGTTTTATGGCCACCGCGCCTTACTTATAAAAATAGCTTATGAAGGTATTTTAAACATGTTTTACACACAATGTTAATATGATAGTTATTCAATAGCTTATTTTGATGAACCGAGTTTTGTTCAAACCCAGTAACCCGCCGTTATAAACCGTGAACATTGCAAGTGGACATTATCTTATAGCACATGAATAGCTTTCGCACGTTCGGCGTGAGTGTGGAGAGGTCGTTACTAGCAGTGGCGTATACTGAGTCCTTTTTTCTTTTATATTCCAAGTTGTTGAAAATTTCGTGCCCGTAATAAATTAAAGATGCTTTTATTGGTCCGTCGTATCGCTGTACTTTATTTCAGTATATCCAACCTATGTGCAACCATTAGGATTATGACATTTTAGAGTTATGGGAACAATCCGACTGACGAGGGAAATTTCACCAACTTGCGGGGATTTTTATTCGAAGCGTCTGACAAGACTGCTTGGAACCCTTTCAATCACGCTTTAAGAGACGACACAGTGCAGTGATACTGTGATGCTCCAAATACTCCTGTACCTGTTTCAAAACCTCAGTTATAAAACAACAACGCTGGAGTGTTTCGACTTATATCACCGGCCGCCGGCAACGAGTGACAGTGTGATATATGAGCACCGAATGGTGGAATAAAATGTATGGTGCCCCTCAACGTTCCGTTTTTGGTCCCCTTTTACTTTTAACAAATATCGATGACATAGCTGTAACATTACTATCTAGTAAGTATGACAATTTTGCAGGTGACATACATATAATACATCATTTTCGTCCAAATGGCATATACAGCCGTTGACTGAATTTACTATGACCTTCTAGAACTCAGCGACTACGCTACTGAAGTAGCTTATTAATCAATTCTAATATATACATATATCGATCTACCAATGGTTCTAGAAGATATTTTATCTTTTTAAAACGTGGTTATGTGCCTCCAATTATGCGAAATAACCACATCGTACCTTACTGCACGTCGCTGACTAACTTACAGTACCGGTCAAAAGTTTAGGTCCACATTGAAAACATGAAGTTCCATCTAGAACCCACAATTTTGCTACTAGACCTCTGTATTTTGTTTCCTGAGCTCTTGCATCTAATATGATATACATCGCCTGATTTCAGTGATTTACGCCAAGTATTGTATAAGTTATACAATTTTAAATGTTATAAGGTCACATCAGAAAGTCACCATTTTTGGAAATATTATGTACTGTATCCCCTAATTGGTTTCAAGTATCACCACCAAGATTCTTGTAGAGACGTAGCAATAGCTAGAGGTAATTTTAGTATAAATAAGAAAATTCTCAAAAAAATGCGGCACCCATTTTTGTGCCTTTATTTATTTTCAAACCAGTGCTAAAATAGTCACTTTTTCCTTGTTCTTATCATAGGACTCAGTGTGAGCTATCGGTATCATAAATGTTTTCTTGGATGCCGTCCACAGAGTGCAAATGAAACTATCAGGGCAGATAAGTTTGACGCCGATAGCTCACACTGAGACCTGGGGCCATACATGAAAACGGCAAAAAAAATCAACAATTTGGGCCCTGATTCAAAAAATACAACCCGCTAAAAAACCGGTGCCGCATATTTTCGGAATTTTTATATTTATACTAAAACGGCCCCCACCTATCCCTAAGTCTACAGAAAAATCTTGTTGGTGATACTTACGACCAATTAGAGTATTCAGTACAATATATCACCAAAAGTTTTGATTTTTTGGTGTGACTTTCCAAGAGTTAAAAATTCATAACTTCTACAGTATTTGGACTAACTCAATGAAATCAGGCGACATATATCCTATTAGATGTGAGAGCTCAGAAAGAAAATTACAGAGGTCTAGTGGCACAATTTTAGGTTCTAGATGACATTTCGTGATTTCTTTATGTGGTCCTAAACATTTGACCGGTACTGTAGAAGTTGTAATGAACGAAGCTTTAAAACAAACAATACTTTAGTTGTTTTGGTATAGTCTGTTTTCAAACTGTGTTCACACATTGAACATGTTGTTACTGTTTTAAACGTTGCTTTACGTTGCACCGACACAAATAGGTCTTATGGCCATGTTGGGAAGGTAAAGCCCCAGTATTTACATCAGTTGATTTAGAAAATGTAGAGGTCTGAATAGAATCACGCGATAATGTAATAAAGTTTAAGTAGAACTTGATGAACATCCAAAATATATTACCAAAATGAGTATCGTAACAAATAATACACAAAAGTTAGCCCAAAGTTTTAAAATTAATGTCCAAGAAATTTAGATTTCTGATTCCGGCTCTCATAACAAATTGTAAAATAGCCCTGAAATGTGCTGTTGCAGAAGAATGTTGAAAGTCGGTCCACAATTCAACACATAGTGATTAGTGCTGGTGAGGGGAAAACTATTTGGCACAAGAAATAAATTCGTAGGATGGGATATGGCTTTTAGTGCCGGGAGTGTCCGAGGACATGTTCGACTCGCCAGGTGCAGGTCTTTTGATTTGACTCCCGTAGGCGACCTGCGCGTCGTGATGAGGATGAAATGATGATGAAGACGACACATACACCCAGCCCCCGTGCCAGCGAAATTAACCAATGATGGTTAAAATTCCCGACCCTGACGGGAATCGAACCCGGGACCCCTGTGACTAAAGGCCAGCATGCTAACCATTTAGCCATGGAGCCAGACAATTCAAGATTGTTCAAGGGTCAAGGATAGGAGTATGAAGGATAGAGGCAGATCAAGGCATTACTGCGGCAAACAGGTAAGACGTAGGATGTAGATTGGTATGGATGACCTAAACGTTATCGAGGAGTCTAACATCGCGGTCATTAACCCTATGAGTTTCCTCAAACACAAGAATCAGTCAAATGCACACCAAGGCTCGAACTGCGACCATTCTAGGTGGAAGTCACGAGTTCGAATGATAACTCAACCCTACGGCACTTTCATTAGAGTAACTTTCTGCCAGCTCAGGTAACGCTTGACTGCAGGAGCCGCGCCTTAAAGTTAGTAATGAGGAAGGTTGTAACTAAATATAGCATGCATGAGCGGCAGATAAGGCGCCAGGAAGCTGCTGCCGAACTTTGTAAAACTTCCCACCATATCGTGTGAAAGTACGCAGGTTGTCTGAAAATATCGATGAAATACGTCGCTAATATTCTGATTTACAGATCTAAAACTATGAAAGTTTCAGCGTAAGACTATCTTCACTGTAAACATGATTCGCGACGGCGAATAATGTTGTACAGGGAAAGGAGATGAGATTGTCAGCTACTTGGGTAGCTCACACGGTAGAGCGCTCGTCTGCTCAACTTAAGTTCGCGGTTTCGATCTTGGCTCAGTCCGTTGGTCGCTCAAGTTCGTCAGCCTCTTGTACATAGATTTACTAACACGTTGAAGAATTCCTGCGGGGCGAAATTCCGGTAGATGGGCATCTCCGAAAACCATACAAGTAGTTAGTGGGACGAGAAAAATAACGTTATTATTATTATTAAATAATAATTTCCTCAAACCAAACGCCATGGCGAACATCCCCGAAGGGCCATGGTCTACCAACCGACCACTGCTGAGCCCGAAGGTCTGCAGATTATGAGATGTCGTGTGGTCAGCATGACGTATCCTGTCGGACGTTACTCTTGGTTTTCTAGACGTGCGCTGAGTGGACATCGAAACTGCCCTCAGATCCAAATAAAAATCCCTGTCCTGGCCGGGAATCGAACGCTATCCCTACATCGCGGGGCCGGCAATGATAAGTTCCCTGCCACAGTAGGCTCAACAATATTCTCCTTCACTAGATCCATCGATTTCTTCTTCGGTCGTTCACATTTCCTGTTCCCTTCATCCTCTTCTCGCCACTTCACACACTCGTTTAAACATTCCCATTTCTGTTACTTATATCCTCCTTCTTCTTTTTTGAGCAATTCATTCTAATGACTGGTTTGCCCCTGCGATGAGTCTTCTCCAACGCTTTCCGTCTGCATAGCTCCTGTATCCAGAGTTCACAAGAAATGTCATCATGGATGTCTTTCTTGGTCTTTAACGAGGGCATTGTCCCGGTTTTTTACCTTCCAAAATTTCTATCAACACATTCCTATGTCCAAGCTGATGTTATTTATCTTTCAGCACAGTATCATATAACGGACATACCATGTTGAATTTTCCGGTTCTCATTTGATCATCGCAGTTAAGCAACACTGAGCGTTGTCATTACTTGGATAGATGACCGCTTGGAAGCACCGCCTGCTGTTGGCTCGACCCGTCTTGAAACACGGACCAAGGAGTGCGGGTCATTGGGCTGGAAAACAAAAAGAGAATTTTCCAATCGATAAATTCCCAAGTTCCTTGGAAACGGTTTATAGAAAGATTGATAGGAAATCTCTCACCTGGGTCAGTGCCCTAAATGCAGGTCAGTAGTGATGATCATAGTTCGCGCATTTATTGTCGCAGCCACACAACTTCCTGCAATTCTTCTCCATCTAGCTAAACTTCTCGACGAACCCGTCATCATTTTTTATAAGCCTCGAAGTCTTGTTGGTCATAAGCGGTTGAGGAGTATCCAATCAATAAGAGAGAATTAACGAAGTTTCATGTCGTGATCATTACCGGTTGAAATCCAAAATAGAGAAACACAAATTTTCATTTCAGAATCCTACATACATTCACCTGGATTCAAACCACGGCATACTTAGTGAGAAACTGCTGACGATACTCTCCGAGGTATAAAATACTCCGCTTAAATCGTTCGGAGGTTCAGCAATCTCTACATAATGGGCATGTACACAATTCATCGCGACAATGCAGGAGATATCAGTGGTAAGGATAGCCACACTTCATCCGAACAATTGAATTAAGAACACTGTTTCCTGTCCTAGTCTATGGTGTGCCGGTTTGAAGCGGAACTTGGTCGCGGAGGTCGTCGTGTCGGACACGCAACTTGTGGAGACTGGACCAAAAAGAATATAGTACAATGACTTAAAGTGTTTAATGTGCAACCCTGTATCGTCCTCTTCATCCGCTTATTTCACACCCAGGCGAGGTCACGCGAACTGTGGTAAATATCTGGGCATGATCGGCATCGAATTCGGGACATTCTGAACCGAAGGTCATAACGGTGATGTTTCGACCAAAGGCCGGACTCTATAACCGCCTGTGAGTAAATTAAATATAAATTTCCAGGCTGAGCGGCTCAGGCGGTTGAGGTGCTGGCGTTGTGACCCCAACTTCGCAGGTTTAATCCTGGCTCCGTCGGGTGGTATTTGAAGGAGCTCAAATACGTCAACCTCGTGTGGGTAGATTTACTTGTTCGTAAAAGAACTCGCACGGGACTAAATTTCGGCACCTCGGCGTCTCCGAAAACCGCAAATATAGTTAGTGGGACGTAAAGCCAATCACTTTATTAAACATAAACTATGTTCACCTATTCCATTGCAAAGAAGTAATTGAAGAAATCATCACCAACTCAAGCGGTTAATGATAGTTTTACAGGTACCTGCTGTAGACGGAAATCTTGTGCGTGGTTACTTTTCTGAGGACCTCTCCTGTTTTTGCTGTGATACTGAGGGACACTCTCTCTGTCCGCCGCGTGTCGTGACGTACTAGTTTCCTGGCTCTCTTTGGCCCTGTACACTTTTATCTCTTTTCCATTTGATCTCTTCCTTCCGATATAAAATCCGAGTACCAATATATGATACAGATAGATGTACAAAGCATTTAAAATATTGCCGACATAATGCCCACAGAAACTCTCAATAAAATAACTTATCATTTGCACTTTAACTTTCACGTGACCTCCACTGATATTTCCCTTATTTCCAGTTATTCGGAAAACTGTAGTTGTGAGTAGGTTTGATGCAGCTCTCCATGTCACACTGTGCTGTGTTAACATTTTCATTTCTACGTAACTGCTACCAAAACTTGCTCTACCCTCCTGGCTACACTTCCCTCAAAACTAACTGTACAAGGTGTGCCTTATCATTCTGTCCTCCCTCCTCTCAAATTTTTCCAAAGCTTTCTCCTCTCACCAGTTCGATTCAGTATCTCTTAATTCCTGATTCAGTCCAAAAATTTCACCTTCAGCACCTCTCTGTAAGCCAGATTTCAATACCGTACCTTCCATTCCCTTTCTCTCGTCCATACAATGCCACGCTCCAGACGAAAGTCTTTAAAAACGTTGAGTGTTCGAAGTGGGCAAATTTCTATTCTAAAGAAAGGCCTTCCTTGCTTGTGCTAGTCTGCATTTTATTCCCTTCTTCTGCCATCGTTAATTATTTTACTACCTAGCTACTCCCTTTTCATCTTCTTGCTACATCTTCAAGATTCTCTCCATATATTCAGCAATTTATCCAGATCTTCTGCGGACTGAATAACACTGTCGGCAAATTTCCAAACTTCTCTTTGATTTCCTTACAACCTGTTCTTTGTGAACATTGAAAAGGAGAGGGGAAAACCGCAGTCTTGCCTCTCTCCGTTCTGGATTGGTGTTTAGTTTTCATAGCCTTCGGTTCTTATGACTGCAGATTGATTTTTACACAGATTGTAGATAATTTCTCGGTGTCTGATTCTGATCAGCTTCAGAATCTCAAATAGTTTGGTACAATCTGGATGATCGAATTCCTGGGGAAAATGTAGATGATGTTCTTGAATTTTGTGACGACGAATTTTCCTGCAAAATCATCCCTAAGAAAGATACACCACTTTTTATGATTTTGACCCCGTTGCAAGCCCCTCTTGCTGAAATGTTTGTACAGCATGTAGCTATGGTCCTACTCGTCCTTATCCTAAACGTGAAACCTAAGTTTCGTGAAAATCCCTCTGTCCTTTTCCCAGTGATGCTGTTGCAGACAAAAATCAAACTGAACCCGACATAAACCATTACTTGTTTTGCCCGGTCCAAAGACCAAGTATCAGGTTAATATTAAAAAAGTACAGACACTCGCATGAACCTGCGATTGCTCATATACAAATCTCCTTCGAAAGCATTAATTTTCAACCTCAGTTTTACCGCCATAAGAAACTTGAATTTCTGTCATCACACCAGTGTACTCTCTGACAGTCATATCTATACTCAGTATTTGAAAAATCCGTTCTGACAGTTATTAAAGGCAGGTGTGTTTACTGCCTGTCGGGGGGTGGTGAGAGAAGGGAGTAGTGGATATAGTTGCCATGGAGACGTGCGCGTACCCTCTGCGGTTGCCATGGAGATAAGCCTGCTGGCCGCCTAGTGTTGCTTGGAGTTGCCAAACCTCTCACTTCTGAATTACGTACAACAAAATACAGCGGTCTAAAGGAACGAAGACGTGATCCGGAAGCGAAGGGAAGGAGAAAGGAATACAGAAATATGGCAACACTGTTCAATGGTTCTCATTCAAGCGCTATCCGTCAAAACCCTTCTTTTAATATTGCGGGTATAGAGGACAAGATGGATTGTTCGATCCTGACTCATACCGATCTTACTTTTAGGTCCCAAACTTGAGTTGGTAGATTTAAGTGTTACCGCTACTACAGTGGTTACAAAAACAAAGCACCAAACACAGTAAAGGGGGAAGGTAAGAGCAACTACACAATATCAGAAACTACTACACACTCAGAGAAACATTAGCTGAAATTACGCGGATCTCCGCCGACCAAAACGTACGTAAATATCAGTAGGGCCAACTACTGGACAATAAACCAGAAAAGTGGAAGGAACTACGACCTATCGAGGGCATTGATATGGCTTAGGTTGCGGTTTCCGAAATAATTCGTCGTGATCCTTAAATTTGAAAAATATCATTTACAAGTGAAATTTTACAAATATATTCCGAACAAAATCCACCAACTTGCAACTTACGGACTATATTCTCTGTGATACAGTAACTTAGAGGATCTTTGATAATACCTTGGTACAAGTTCAATATTTCAAACCAACTATACATCTTGGAGTAGCCAATCAGAATGCATGAGTCCACCTGTCCCCTCCGAGGTTCACCAATCACAATTCCTACTTCCGTCGCGAACTTTGAATAACATTCTCGAATACACACGCTCGCAAACCTTCCATTTCCAGAACAGTCAGAAAATGTATTCTAGAAGACATAACCAACAAAATACAACACACCCTGCTCAAAAATTCATGTAACATTTCTGGATACTTCCAGTAAGTACAGAACTGAAATCTACTATTTACAAATACCATATGATACAAATATTACACAGTACAGGTTAGGTAATTACAAATAAAACATATTACCACACTTCACAAATAAAGTCTTCAATAAACATTTTCCACTTCCACTACGTTGTTCACCTGTGACATTAAGAGTACGTGAAAACTCTTACCGAACAAAATTACGGTACTTCGGCATCTTTATCTGTATGAGGACTTCCTCATTCTACGCAGTATATTCGGAGGAGTCCGCCTGTGTGATGTAGTGGTTAGCGTGATTAGCTGCCAGCCCCGGAGGTTCGGGTTCGATTCCCGGCTCTGCCACGAAATTTGAAAAGTGCAACGAGGGCGGGAACGGGGTCCACTCAGTCTCGGGAGGTCAACTGAGTAGAGGTGGGTTCGATTCCCATCTCAGCTATCTTGGAAGTGGTTTTCCGTGGTTTCCCACTTCTCCTCCAGACAAATGCCGGGATGGTACCTAACGTAAGGCCTCGACAGCTTCCTTTCCTCTTCTTTACATATCCCATCCAATCTTCCCATCCCTCTACAAGGCCCCTGTTCAGCATAGCAGGTGAGGCCGCCTGGGCGAGGTACTGGTCATTCTCCCCAGTTGTACCCCGACCGAAAGTGTGAAGCTCCTTGAGGCGGTAGAGGTGAGATCCCTCGCTGAGTCCGAGGGGAAACAGAGTAAGGAGAAGAAGAAGAAGATATTCGGAGGATCTCTCAGTACAAATATTCTGTGTTCGAACGATGGACTGAGCGCCGTAGCAAATGTAACAGCGTGGAACTGAAGACTAACATTCCGACTGGTCAAGAGGGCCTCCTACTGACGAATGCAATTCTGGCCTGCTCATATTCACTTCTAAGGACGACATTGCTTGTTCACAAGAGTTATTCAAATATGACACAATTGTTGATTCAGAAAACAGTCTGTTTTGGTGTTTTAGAAAAGAGGATCAGTATTATGTTTGCAGTGTTCATGAGCAATCCAAAGCGCACTCTATACCATACAATCGGCGAAGTGGACATTGTTTACGTTGCTATTGAATTTGATGCCAGGCTGATGGCCGAGATGCTACATCCCGTACAACAATACAGTAATTTTAATATCGTCACACTCCTTCTCAAAACACAGCCTTAGAATAAATATTAAAGATGAGAGGGGACGCCTTTTCTTATTGCTCTTTACGAAGTATAAATTCAAATTCACAATTTTTTAAAATATTTCCTAGTTTAAATTATTTAGGGAACAATATATTTCAGATTTACAAGAAAACATCTGGGGGAATTCCGTGGGAAATTTTGTTTAGTTTGATGTTAAGGGCAAAATAAAACATAACTAAAAATGGTATTTTGAGAAAATATGTTCGGGTGCTCTACGTTCTTCGGGCACGAATAAACATGGAGGCTATACCGAGTTTCGAAATGTACATGGTGCTTCCACAGAATAATAATTACAGACACAATTGATCAAATACGATACAACAGGTCACTCACTATAAGTCGCAATTATCGTCTTAGCCAGAAAATAATAAAACCCCTGATGTAACACATACGACAAACGAGACAACCTGTAAGACATCTATCTATATTTAGGTTCAATTGTAAATGGTGGTAGTTTACGAGTTATTTTCATCCATCTATTGCCGATCTTGTATTCAAATTCATGTTGCGAGAGTACGACCTGTTAATTAATTTAGCGGATTTTCTTCTCGAAATTCTGAGGCATGGCTGCCTTTCTACTGTAAAAATAGATGTTTCATTGTTGTTAAATTTTTTGCATACGTATGTGATACGTGTATAATATCCGCGAGAGACCAGTTACAGCAAAATGCATGTACAGTATTGCTTTATCAACAGGGCATATACTTCGTAAGGATATTTTTCGGTACAGGTCTGATAGCGGCAGTATTAATGAAAATACTGGTCGTTTGTTATGTTTTGACATGTGCAGGTGGACGTGAAGCTATTATATGGCAAGGTTTCCTGTCCACACGACACGTTCTAACTTAATGTCCGCCCAAACAACACAGATATGAAAATAATATCCGAACCAAACAAGTCTCGCTTTAGCGTCAGGCACGTGCTGGAACATATCAATGAACATTACAGCGAATTTTTGGGCTCTTGTCGATTTCCAAATGAATTTATTACCTTTGATAGTTGAAAGCTATTATTGTACACACACGCGTATGAAATAAACTCAGATATCACGTAATCAAGAAAAAACTATGATCCCATTAATCCATTTTCTTCCTTTAATTCTTTTTTCATTTACTGGAGTTTGGCCGTTAATGGACAATGTACGCATTAACAAAACTTTTTGTCGTGTCGTGCGACTGTTTTGCTCCTGTGACAGGTCTTCTCCATTTGGCTCAGCCTTGAGCAGTGCCTTCGCAGTCTGGCCTGCTCAAGGAAGACCTTCTTGGTCTTGGTCTTCTTGAACGGTGCCTGCCTTCAATCACTTCAGTCATGAGACAGACATGCCGGACATTCTCCAGTTACAGGTGACTTAGTCAATTAGATATTAATTATTTCATTTGTAAATTTTCGAAAAGCCTACTTCACCGTTGATAGAGAAACACGTAATAAAATTCTCCAGGGACTGGGATTTAACAACAAAACTTGCAGACTCATTCCAGAACCCTTGACTAACACCCATTCCAAGGTTACATTCAGATGCGAGGTCTCGGAAAAATTCGGGATAAAAACAGAGGTGAAACAAGGGATGACTATTCCAACGTCCTTGAAAAGTTTGTGAGAGAATTGCGCAGAGAACTGACCAACTTTGGTGTCCAGAGTGGGATATGTCTGGGTCATAAGAAGGAAGGCCTGGCCTTTGCTGACTACGTGGTACTGATTGCCGATTCGCTGGATGCAGCAACAATGCGAAAGTGGGTCTTCAATTGTCGTTGGAGAAAACAGAGTTCTACACAAACATCAGAAAAGCTAGCAGAGATATACTGGCAGAACGGGTATTATTTATTTGCTAGTGGCTTTACGTCGCACCGACACAGATAGGTCTTATGGCGAGGATGGGATAGGAAAGGCCTAGCAGTTGGAAGGAAGCGGCCGTGGCCTTAATTTCGGGGGAAAATCAAGAGGACTGAGGAATTTAAGTATCTCGGCGAATGAATTGAACGCAACTTATCAGGAAGAGCATCATTATACATTAGAGTCAACAAGTTAGAACTGGCCTATCGACTGACGAAGAACACTTATAACTAAAATTGCTTCCCACGCAACCTGAAACGTCAGTCATACGACCTGGAATTGAACCGTAGAAGTCTGAGGGAGAAACTGTGCAAGTCAGAGAGAGGAGAATTGTCCGGAAGATGGTAGGTTCAATGAAGGAAGCTGAGAAATTCCGAGCTCTGGTTGAGAGCAGCCTTCTGGCAGAACAAGAAGATTCGTACCACTTGGCTGTCACAAATTGAGAAGGACATTGAAGAACTGGAAATATCAGGTATTCAAGATAGACAGTCTGAACAATATGCCCTGAAAAAGTCCATGGACTTCAGTAACATCCACGGAAGAAAGAGATGAGTAGGAAATGCGAGAATACTGGGCAAATCCCAACAGTTGAACAAGCGTGGTCCAAAGTAGATGCATTCGAATCAGGAAGAAGAAGAAACAAAGAACGTAGTATCTAAAAATTTAAAAAAGTATTGAGAGAAAAAGCAGCAATCGGCATTTACAGTACATTAATTCATTTTAAAATTCGAAGGAAATTCCAAGCAAGGTCGGTATAACCAAGCCGGGTTTTGTCTTCTTGTTGCTCAAAATGTCCTATTTCTTTGGTTTGTGTTACACACTTACATGGTCAATTAACCGAATTAAGTTAAAACTTCAGAAAGGATAAGTCAAATAAGAAGATTATTTTTTCTTTGACGCTTAAAGCATCTCCAATACCTTTGTGCTCGTAACAAACAAAAATCGACACTGCACGTTATATCCGATACATTCCTCTGAACATGTGATAAAAATACTTCGATTTATACGATATGTCGTAATAAGCGACGTCGCGCTAAGCGAGTTTTTAAATACAGTGTTTATAACGGGTGAGTCCGCCTCGGTGGTGTAGTGGTTAGTTCGATTCCCGTCTCTGTCACGAAATTTGAAAAGTGGTACGAGGGCTGGAATGGCGTCTACTACGCCTCGCGAGGTCAACTGAGTAGAGGGGGTTCGATTCCCTCCTCAGCAATCCTGAAAGCGGTTTTCCGTGGTTTCCCACTTCTCCTACAGGCAAATGCCGGGATGGTACCTAACTTAAGGCTACGGCCACTTCCTTCCCTCTTCCTTGTCTATCCCTTCCGATCTTCCCATCACGCTCAAGGGCCTGTTCAGCATAACAGTTGAGGCCACCTGGGCGAGGTACTGGTCATCCTCCCCAGTTGTATACCCTGACTCAATGTCTCACGCTCCAGGACACTCCCCTTGCGGCGGTAGAGGCGGGATCCAACAAAATGGTTTGAAAAAAATCTGCTCTCGAAGAAAGGATACACAAGATGGAAAGAGCATTCGGTATAACTAGGAATATCTACAACAAATGTGTTGAAAATGAAAATCCTCAAACCTGTTTCCAGTCATTCGACCGGGTCAGGAATGGCATCAATGAAGCCCCCATCTAGCGGCGAGGATAGGAATTGTGTCGGCTGCTGAAGCCTGTCGCACTCTCGGGGGCAATTTTTAATGAATGACACATGAAATGTTATTGGAGAGTGTTGCTGGAATGAAAGATGACAGGGAAAACCTGTTCCGCCTCTGCTTTCCAGCACAAATCTCACATGGAGTGACCGGCAGTTGAACCATGGAATTCAGCGGTGAGAGACCGGCGCGCTGCCGCCTGAGCCACGAGAACTCTAACAAATATGTTAATGTATAAAATTCAACACACGACATTACAGCACAGTAGTCAAACCGAAATGCCTATACATGAATGCATATCTAGTATTGAATTACAAGGTAAATAAATTAGAAGTACTGGAAAGAATGAATATACGAAAAATACTCAGTCCGCTAAGAACTACAGAACTCTGGAAATCAAGAAGTAATGATGAATAAATACCGGAACATAGAAAACATAACAGATACAATACGGAAGAGGCTGTTGATACCTTTTGGACATTTATACAGAATAAATGACAACAGGTTAAGCAAACAAATCTTGAAATATCTCTGGAACAAGAAGTCAACAACAACCTGGATTCATGAAATCAAGAACGATTTGGAAAGAAGCATCATAAGCAAAGAAGAAGCAACAGAGAGAGATATTTTTACAAAGAAGTGTTAAAAATGGAAGAATTCCAAGTTCGGGAGGGAAAGAAAACAGGCTCAAAGCGGTCCGAGAAGAGGAAAATGAGGCATAGTGTGCAGATGAAGGAGAATTGGAGGAAGAAGAAGAAACAACAAAGGATGAAGATTGAAATCGTCACGTGGTCCCTAAAAGACCCTAGCGGAGAAAGAAGAAGAACAGTTTTATTTGCTTTACGTCCTACTAACTACTTTTACGGTTCTTGGAGGCGCCGAGGTGCCGGAATTTAGTCTCGCACGAGTTTACGTGCCGGTAAATCTACCGACTCGAGGCTGTCGTATTTGAGCACCTTGAAATACCACCGGACTGAGCCAGGATCGGGGTGAGAAGGCTATTGAGTCACTCAGCCCTTCACTGGGAGTTCCCCTTGGAGAATCACGGCTGACTTGGAGGGTGATGCTGTTTACTCTCTCAAACATGAATGGTGGAGATATCTTGACAAAAAAATGAAATATTGATCTCCTCTCCAGTTCTTTGTTGTCCTCCAGCTAAGCCGCCGATATGCTCTCTGTGCGTGATGCCGGGATGAGAGGAAATTCTGGTAAATTTAATTTATAATCTATGTTGCCTTAGTTGGACAATTTTCTTGCTGATGTAGTTGGTCCATGTGCTATCATAAGAGTACCTAAAGGAGAAATATCACACAACGAATCAAGGATAGCGGTGGTAGTGGCGGAAAGAGGATATGTAAAAAAACCAAGAATATCATGATCGGTAAAGACAGAAAAGTGGCAAATATCAAGAGAAGATGAGTTAATATCGGCCAACTAAAAGCTTTCAAATATCGTGGAAGTACAAAAGATGAGGACATGAGATTATTATTATCATTAACCCTGAGAGGCAAGAAGTTGGAACTGGTCTATCGACTGATAACAAAACATGCTTGTCATGCAACATTAAACTGAAGTACTACACGTCACTCACTCTGTATGCCATGCAGTATCTTTCATTAAACGGACGAGGTCTGATGGGAAAACTGGACGTCAGAGAAAGGAGAATTCTCAGGAAGATCTTAGATCCATTAAAGGAAGTTGAAAAATTCCGTAGATGGCACAGTTCCGAGCTCCATGAACACATAGAGAGGCTCTCTGATTGTGCTATGCCCATATAGTAAGACTAGCTGTTCATCTCCTGCAAGAACAAGAAGACTCGTACCATTTGGCTGACAGAAACCGAGGATCTTCAAGACAGACGGTCTGTACGACATACTCTGAAAGAAGACCACGGATATCAGGGAAAATTCGGAAGAAAGGTTCCCCCTGGACAGATGATAGGAGTTACACCGACGAGAATATTGGACAAAGATGAAAACCCAACAGCTCAATAAACGTGGTCCAAAGTAGGTCCAATCGAACCAAGAAGAAGAAGAAGAAGTCATGAGATGCCATCAGGAGGCGAAAACTCGCATTGATAGAGCTAAGGAAGCGTTGAGTAGGAAGAGGAGTTTATTATGCGGCAAATTAGATAAGGTTTGATGAAAGACTCGGTAAGTGTGGCATTACATGGAGCAAAGACGTGAACATTGACACGAGAAGATAAGAAAGGGCTAGGGGCGTTTGAGATGTGGATATCGAGAGAATAAGCGGGATGGAAATCGTGAGAAATGAAAACGTATTTGGAAGAGTTGGTGAGAAGAGAAGTTATCAGAGAAAAGAAAAAGAAGTGGATGGGAGGTTTGCTGAGACGGGAGAGGAAGGAGAAGGTTCAAGATGATAGATGACATCAAAGAAGGAGGAACGATGGCAGATGACAGGAGAGTATGGAGGGATGCCTGTGGAAAGAAGACATGGTGATGATACATTCCGGTGTTGTAACATAGAATAGCACTTCGTGAAAACTTTTCACTTCAGCGCCATGTGTTGACAGATGCTCTGAGAGGGCAAATGATCGATCGAGCTGTGATTTTGAACAGTGAAATGCACATCCAAATGTACCAGATTATATTTTATATCCGTATGTGTATCACTTTTCTTTATTTCCCTTTGTAATATAAAACTTACATCCATCATTCTTCCAAAGTAATAGTGAGGAACTCTCGAGAGTTTCACAGTAAGTTAACACAGTGATCCAGCAACTCGTTGTTCAAGTAACATCATCGTAAAGCTATTCCAGGTGTTAAACTCACTACGCAATCAGGTAGTGTCTTCTGCTATCCAACAAATGTTATTTATATATGTACAATTTTTACAATTTGCTTTACGTCGCACCGACACAGATAGGTCTTATGGCGAAGATGGGATAGGGAAGACCTAGGAGTGGAAAGGAATTGGCCGTAGCCTTAATGAAGGTACAGTCCGAACATTTATGTGGTGTGAAAATGAGAAACCACAGAAAACCATCTACAGGTCTGCCGACAGCAGGGTTCGAACCCAATATCTCTCGGATGCAAGGTCACAGCTGCGCGCCATTACCCGCACGGCCATTCTTTGTAGTTCATAATAATTTCACTCTTTTCTTTTTCTACTCGACACAGCTTGTCTTTACTCGCACACTCACTCCCTAGCACCGAATCCAGATCGATCCTGGGTTGAGATTTTCATCTGGAAAATCCAGTGGTGTCAGGAAGGGCATCCGGTCTTAAAGACTCGGTTGAACTGCGAAGAAATTTTTTGCTGATGCAACTATAGACAAGATATTCCACATTATTATGCGACAATAAGATCTGATGGGAAGAATTAACGAGGACGTTTTTTGCAAAACTCATCTACAAAATTTCCGCGAATGAGTTATATATGAGGTCGTGTAGTTTAATACGAGAGGAATCGATTGCACTCCTCAGAATTTAGCTAAACGCAACACCTACCACTGCAACAGAGCTTCAAATGTTAGGAATTTTTGCAAAACTCCACATCTACGAGAACAAAAATTTATCGAAACTCAACATATACATATTGTTCCGGATATTATTTATATTTACGAGGTATTTTTTGTTCTTAATTTTTGCAACCATGTAAAGTTTTCGTAATATTGAGAAACAATTGACAAAAGTGGGAACTATATCAGTGCCGTCTCAATATCACAAATTACTGAATCAGCACGGGCGATTTCTTGTTCTTGGGAAGAGCCGGGAATTGTATGGCTTGAAATCAGCAAGTAGACAGATTTTGAAACACAAGTTACCCTTCATGATGACAGAAATGCCGGTTTTAATGTACGTTAAATCAAAAAATCGACTTCAGTGCAACTTGAACTTTACTTATTTTCTTAAATTCCAGGTGGAACATAGGGCCTCGACGAAATTCCTCCAACTTGTTCTATCTGCCGCCAATCCTTTCACCTCCCTCCATATCTTGTTAACTCCAGCAATCTCCCTGTCTATGGTTCTCTTCCAGGTAATCCTCGGTCTGCCTTGCCTGCGACTACCTTGTGGATTCCAGTTCAATGCCTGCCTTGTGATACTTTCTCGTGGTCTTCTCAGGGTGTGCCCAATCCATCTCCATTTCTTCTCATTATGTGTTCCTGTATGGGACTTTGACTTGTGCTCTTTGGCAACCTTATTCTCATAATGTACCTCAAACAACAAGTCTGTAACACTTCAGTGCAAAGTTCAAACTAATTACTTTGTTGTTGAGGTGTTGAAAATGGTACAGCCAACTTCAGAAGTATGGACATGACATTTCCTACCAAATTATCAAATAACGTCTTTGTTAAGGAAAGTGAGGATGATAAGAAACTTAGGAAATATTTCAATTCATCTTCTGAGGAGGCAAACCTGTTGTATTCTGCAGTTTTGCAGAGCGAATTGAGGACAATAAGTATGTTCAGTATCCAGACGAACCAATCTACTAATTTTCAATGTGTAGTTCTACGTAATGTGTGAAATATGACCTTTGAAACTAGTTTTGTAAACGTTTGTTCCTATAGATGTTGACTTTGCAGAAACCCCCACATTTTTCAACCCTATTTTTCTCCTGTTAATAATTATTTTGAAAAGTACGTTATAGTAATAAGTTTCGTCTTAATGATAATGATAATGATAATGATAATGATAATTGTTACGGAGTTGTTACGGAGGCAAATCAAGGTAATCTTTTAGTTTATTGGAGTCGACTGCAACCGTGCCTCCAGATAGAACGTTTCTAAGAGATAGTTCATAAATTAATTCCTCTTTACGCAAATAGAAAGGATGAAGAACCTCGCGAGGGCCGGACATGATGACAGAACAATTTTGAAAAAGGAAAAATCAAAAATTCCAGCAACTGAGAAAATTGTTAGAGTTCGAAAACAAAGCAATGTTTAGCCGTCAAAAGGGGCTAAATTGAGACCTATTCAACCACGCTCTGCTACCACTTGTTACGGAGTTGTCCGTGGTAGGTAGAGGTGAAAGAAGGTGCTGGGATGAACAGGTCTCAAGCTACGAAATTAAAGTTAATTTAAAATTTAACAAGGTTATATTTTCTTTGCAAAATCAAGAAATAACAAGAATGGCAGGTACAGAGTAGCAAAGCAACTATTCGAGAATGTACAATTACAGAGTTACAGGATTTGGGCTCCGAGAGCCAGACGCACAATTCTTGAACAATGAGCCCAACTTTCCTTCTATACAAGGTTCAACAAAGGGGCAGAAAACCCCAATCATGCCTAGGAGCACTTGCTCCCCTTTACACAGTAAAGACTCCTCGAGGCACGCAAAAACAAATTTTAATTTTGGAAGGAGCAACCCGCTCTCAAAGTTCTAGCCTATCAAAGGCCACACCAAATTCCACCTTCAAGCTGTCCTCCAAGGACATAGACACAGGGGTACAAATACCCAACCTACTGAGGCCTATTAAGTGAAGAAACAGAAATATTACATGGCCTCGACAACACCAACTTGAGGGGAGGCACAACTGCACTCCTAATATATTTTACTAAAACCTACTTGGCACTAGGCCGCTAATGCAAGGGCTAATCCCATACTAAAGAGGTGACTTATATAAGAAAATGATTTGCATTACATTAGAAGGGGAGAAACGGTTGTGAAAATAAGTTCACCTCAAAGCAATATGAGTGGGAGCTCGAGAGGGTTAAGCACTCTCTATCCCAATTTGTAGTTTAAAAAGATAGAATAGATACCAAGTGTTTTTACATTTTAGGGGAAAGTTACATGGTAAAACGCTTCGGACCTGCCCCGAGAGTTAAACTGCTGTGCTAGCAAGAAAAGAAGTTATTAAACGGCCATTACCTGGTGGTTGAACTGCTGCCCGAAGAAAGAGGCGCTACCCGCCCACTGCTACATAATTTACACACTGATAGCTGTTACTGAAGTGGCACGGAGACCCGAAAATCAGCAGTTTATATACCCTCGTGGAAAGTTCGAGGCGTTTCAGGAATGAGAACACCCGCCCACAATCATTTATTGGTTAATAACGAAAACCCCTACACTAGATGAAGAAGAAACACATTATTGGTGGAAAATTAATTACAGAAATTCCTGATTGGACAAATTCAAAACAAGGGGAAAGAAAGGGTTAATATTGCCAACTTAAATAAGGACTGAAAGAAATTTAACAAAGAACAAACTTTTGAACCCAAAATTTCTCCAAAAACACAGTTATTTCACTTCGCACTAGGGTGCACCATTGTAGTTCTTCCGTACTGTCCTCTAGAAGAGAATGTTCACACTTCTTACTACAGGCAAAACAAAAATACATCGAAAATGACACTGTTCAGAACACTTCAAAATTTACAAGTAGTGACATCTTCTGCAAAACTTGAGAATTAGCACTGTAGTTAAAGTTCAGGCTTCCTCCAGTAGGAGAGTTTCAACTGGCGCAAATTTTAAATTAGCGGCTCGGAGGTGTACCGCCCGGTACAATAATGATAAGTGAATTTTCAGTTCAATACATAATTTTTCCTTTAGAAGACAGTCAATAAAATGTGTTTCCAGAAAATTTTATTTTTTGTAGTGGTTGAGTTTTCCAAAACCGGTCCTCAATTGTAAAGATGCTAAACTGGCTCTGAATTGAAAGGTATTTCCTATATTACTTTGGGAATTTTTCTCCTTTAACAGGATATGTTCATTTTATTAGTGGCCGATGACCTTAGATATTAGGCCCCATTAAACAACTTCCAACAGGCATTTTATTAATAAATGTAATATTAGTCTTAGAGGTATAATAATTTTATAAGATGTATGTACAAAGCAAACTTATCTCTGTACAGGTCATGAAGGCCCTTGGAGGGGTGGCACTTGGTGGAGTAGAGTGGTTAGCTTTACGCATGACCGTCTTTGTCATCAGGAATTAACCTCACACTCAGTTTTGCTGTAGGTTGAGCGAACATCAGGGTCTTGTGCACCTCCAAAAGTGAAAATTTATTTTCTTTAATTTTAGGGCTTCCTGACGGTGAATCGAATCAACGTCCTTCGGGGTGAAATAAGCAAGCCTTCACCACCTCGCCCAGGCAGCCACTAAGATGTGCATATTTTATTAATAAAATGTAGAAGAGGTTGAGAATTGAAAATAATAAGAAAATTCCCTTCATGCACTTCAAGTATGGCAATATGAGAAGTCGAATGAAGCGACTTAACTTTCAGCTATTTAAATGAACTGTGGAAGATGATAAGAATATATAAAGGCCAGTTGTGTTCTCATAGAGGAATGTTTCCTCTGTGTATTTGTGATAATACAGGATCCACCATTCTATAAAGAATATCCTAAACTTAGACAACTGAAGCACGCTGTTGATACTGGCTACCTTCACTTCCTCTTGTCATGCCACAATATCTCAAGGAAAATATGCTACTTTAGCCACAAGGGCGGACATGAATCGAGTTTCGTAAGCTACGTGTATTCTATAGATCGTGCACGAACAAGTGTATGGTGTGACAGATGAAAGATTCTCGAATCTTAATCAGGTACCATGTTACTTGTTATTAGGGTCGGTATTAATCAATAGATTTTGTACTTGTTCTCTATGCTTGAGGTTGTGGGATTGAATCCCCGTACGAACATACGGCATTAACGGCGCTTCACAGGTTTACAGAAACGTTGAAGCAACTCAGTTAGTGCGAAATTCTTTCACTCTGGTGATTCTCAAGGTAGTTGCCGATACGTTAAGTACACATTATAATTATAAAGTTTCATTTCCTACAAGTATCTTTACAGTATTCCTTTTTCTTACTTCTTTCAATTGTGTACTGGCTCCCGGGAACCTCAGAACATCTTGATTTGTCTATTCTTCTTATCTTTGATGTTATTGTAGTCTTTGATTGGATTGTACATTTTATTATAAAACACTCGGGATAATTTGAAGTCACTATTCTAAATAAAATTAATTAATGTTCGCGTAATTGAAGTTCGTTTAGAAAGTCACTCTTTCAGTGTAAAATGTAAAATGAATCATGTTTTCAATCACCTGCTAACAGTAATGTATTCATGGAGAAACCGAATCATGTATGTGGAAATTATAAAATGCTTCCATTATTCGTAACCTTGGCACTACGTGGTCAGCTCCCCCGGTGTAGTATAGGTGTCACCCCGGAAGTGGTAAACTCGTTTCTAAATTTTTCGAAACTTTGAAGAAAAACCAAACCGACGTCCTTTCTCAGATGCGCTTTTGCCACAGCAGTTCTCTCTATGTGAATTATGTAGCTCACATTCGGGAAGGTCAAGATTGTGGAAAATTGTCATGAAGTGTGAGATAAGCGGGCGTGCTCATGAACCAAATAGTTGTCATGGAGAGCTTTCTATTTCACGTGATTATCGATATGTGAGCTGCGGTTTAACGTGGATTCCCAACCAGAGAGACGTGACTTTCTATTTTAAAATCACACAGGCATTGACCCGGATTCGAACCACAGTCACGCTAGTGAGAAACCACTATTGCATGCCCTCATTTGTTATCATTTCGTGTTTAACGATGGGCCGAGCCCGCGCTGTAGGGATAGCGTGCCTGCCTTTCACCCGGAGGTCCAGGGTTCGATTCCCGCCCAGGTCAAGGATTTTTACGTGCATATCAGGGCTGGTCCAAGGTGCACCCAGTTCTCGTGATTACAATTAGGAGCTGTCTGACGATGAGATAGTGGCGCCGGTCTAGAAAGCCATCAACAATCGCCAAGAGGTTTCGTCGTGCTGACCGCATGCAATCTTCGGGTTGAAGAGCGGTCGCTTGGCAGATCTGTTGTGCCATGCGGTTTGTTTTGACTATGGCACAGGAACATAACGCACTTATCAGCAAACATGTACGCCGTGAAGAAGCCATCGCAGGGGTGCCACAGGTCATGTCAGAATAAAGAAAACATCAGACAACAAACATTTATCTAAGGTAACAAACACTTCTGACACGGAGACTGGTGGCGATACAGTTAGGCATGGAGACATATGTACGTTACATCTGTACTTTTTCCTGAGGAGGAAGATCCGGCCACTGATCTACCATAGCTACTGCTGGCCGAAATCACCGTCCGCTCTGGTCCCAAACATTCTCAAAGGATGAGAGATCTGGAGACCTTGATGGCCAAGGAAGCCTTGTTGACATCTCGAAGGCGGGGAAAGAGCACTGGTATGGCGTGAGGACGGGAATCATCCTGCAGGAAAATAGGGCTGTCGAGCTGTAACACGAGGGGAAGCACATACGGTCGCAGAGTTTCCTGATCGAATAGCTGCTCCTTCAATCACCATCAGAGGAGAGGGGGAATCGTACCTCTGATTGCTGCTCTACAATGAAGCGTGGGTCACTGTGCTCGCCAGGATGTCTCCAGACTCGAAGTCGGCACCGCTGAACACCACTCGTCGCCAGTCCGCACGCAGACATGCTGCCCGCTCGTGCCACAACATCAAACGTACTCGGCGATTATCAAGTCGTATTAGTAGACACAGGCGTATCCTCAGCTTCCATGAAATGCTTCTCGATATTGCGCAGCGAAATCCGTAGATTTTTACTCTCTGTCGCACGATCCGCGTCGACTCGAGCCTCCTCGACGCGTCCCTACACGGACGCTCAGTGTCGAGAGGCGAGCAATATGCTGAACCGTCCAACCTTCCTTACTCCCAACATGCGGCCTCTCTGAAAGTAATATCGCTGATCAAAGGCTTTTCACTCTGCGGATCTTGTCTCTGTGGATGAGGAGGGACATAAACAAAACATGTGCACTCAAGCGAATTCTGGTGTCGAATTCGTTTTATTTTTTAACCATTTGCTTTACGTCGCATCGACACAGATGGGTCTTATGCCGACCATGAGATGCGAAAGGGCTAGAAGTGGGAAGGAAGCGGCTTTACCCTTAATTGCGATACAGCCCCGGTATTTGCTTGGTGTGAACATGCGAAACCACGGAAAACGACCTTCAGGGCTGCCAACAGTGTGGTTCGAACCCACTATCACCCGGATGCAAGCTCGCAGCTGCTCGTCCCTAAACGCACGGCCAACTCGCTTGATGGAATTCTTTTTGGAAATATGTTTTTTATGAGATGGCGCTGTTTTGAGATATGTAAATAAGGAAAAATGACAATAATAGACCAGAAAGTTCTATTTAATTAACCATGTCATTTTCCATATATCGGTTTCACTCAATTTTCCTCACGCTAATCCTCTGTGGAGAAAACGTATTGAGTTTAGCGAGCTTCTGTCGTGGTTGTTAATGTGTTGTGCATATTGAGACAAACACAAATATCCAGCCAGAGTGACAGCTGAATTAACTATACTAGACCTAGGCAGGAATCAAAACGCGAGACGCTCTGAACCGAAAGCCCCTACGCAGACTATTCAGACAAAAAGACATATGTATTTTGGTACAGATAATATTTCTTAACAAATCACTGAGAAGACAAATGAATTGTGCATGGCCTTCGTTGATTAAAGCTAGGCATTCGACTCCGTGGAACATTCAACTGTACCCCAGGCTCTAAGCAACCAAGCAACAGATACTAAACACATCAACATTCTGGGAAAGGTCTACAGTCAGGGCAAAGTGAAGATGGAGCTTACATCTAGGCATGTGCATAGATATTCAACTGTGTGCTGGAAGATATATTCAGGAAACTGAAAAGGGATGACAGGCATGGCAAAGAGGAAAACGGGAAGGGATTGGAAAACATGAGATTTGCTGGTCACTAGCTCTGACAGAGAAGTACAACAAATACGTATCGAACTTAGTGCAGCCACTAAAACAGCGGGACTTGCAATGAACTACAACAAAACAAAACCAATGTCCAATAGGCCATCAATCTCAATTACAATCGACCGAAATTCATTGCAATACGTTAACGCATATGTTGATCTTGGCCAACTAATTTGGCTGCACAAGAAATGGACAAAGTAAAGAATAGCTCAGGTCATACTGCAGGCAACTCAGGCTAGAGAGCAGTCAACAGTCGAGCAAAAGAGAGCAATAAAAGTGTGTCAAAGGAAAATGGAAAGGAAAATAGTGGGCATATCATCGAGAGTCCGAGTTCCAAACAAATGACATTTTCCGAGGACGTCGCGCAACGGGCAGCAAGAACGAAGTGGAGATGGGTACAATCACGTGGAATCCCTACTGACAAGAAGATGGGCAGGTACTAGGGTGACACTGGACCAGGACAGCGCGATCCAGAACTCATTGGAAAGACGATGGTTCAAGTAAAATGTAGAAAGCGAAAGTGTGAAAAGTAGTGAAATAAGAATTATGAGGTAGATTTATGACAGAAAACTTATATGAATGTAGTGAACAGTGTTGAAGTAAGTAGTCAACATAGAATTAGAGATGAAAAATCTCACACAAAGGAAGGTGAAGCCAGACTACACGACAGTCTCACGCCACGAGCTCACCACGCGAGATCAATCGAGGCCTTTGCCTTTCATGGGACACGACAGGTTTATTCATTCAAATCTTTTTAAGAAAGTAGAGTGCCGTACCTGAACAAGAGAGCAGCAGGGGCAATATGCTAATGTATAATCTGGGACTGGTTAATTTCATGAACATGTTCGGATACTGTCGAGCGTGGACTCGCCGGCTATCAGGCTAATTGTCGTGCGCCGTGTCGCTATATGCCACGGGTGTCAATGTTGGAGACGGGTGTGGTTCGCTGTAACACGCACGTCCACGCAAGATCCATAACTCGTACCATTACTTAGGAGTACTACATTTTATTAAAATAAAGTGAGATCCAAGAAATACTTGTGAGTAACTGTTTGTTGCGGCATCCCTTTTAACGACCTACTGGATATAACGGTCCTGTTCTAACATGTCCTGACTGACAGATCCATCATCGCCGAGCCAAAACTACTGGACTTAAAGAAATGAAATTTTGGGGATACCTTTATATTAGAGTGTAGGTGCTCGCTGGAGGAGGATTTTCAGATCTTGCTCCGCTAAGGGGGTGAAAAGGGAGTGAATTCTTAAATGGTTATATCTATATCTCAAAACTTCAAAGTTAACAGATATAAAAATTGTTATTTGGAATGTCCTTTTAAGATAAAGAAACACGTATTCTTTTGTCTTCGGAAAATCCCATTAAGGGGGTGAAAAAGTGCTTGAATGCCTTGTATAAGGATACGTATGTGTCAAAAACTGAGGATGTGGCAGACATGAAAGTTGGTATTTTGAATTTCCTTTAAAAATAAAGAGACACGTATTTCTTGTGAAAAATCCAATTAATTTGTGGGTGGGGGTGAACAGGAGTGACAAAACCGGACGAATTTATAAAGATACTATATATACAGTATATTGCAGACAGATAACTTGTTACAGACGTGAAAATTGGTATTTTTAATGTCTTTTAAAAATAAATAAATAAATAAATAAATATATATTCTGTTTTCGGAATAACACATTAAAGGGGTTAAAAAAGGACTGACAAGCAGCTTGAATTCTTTTTATTAGGATAATGATGTCTCAAAAACTGAAGTGATAAAAAACTGGAAAATGGCATTTCGAGTCTGCTTTTAAAATAAAGAAACACGTTCCTTCTTTCGACTTGAGAGAAGACTGTTTCGCACATTTACAGTTCTATGTCACAGCCTCGGAAGGCAATACAACAAGCGTGGTTTACAAAGAGTTTCTGGGGTAAATAAAACTCAGTTTTTCGGGGTTGTGCAGCCTATACTTTAGGGATTTTTATATAACAAAGTAAGAAATCCACCCGAGCGAATCCGCGGGTAACTGTTAGCCCTATATAAACACCGTATTTAAAAATCGCTTATTACGTCATGTGATATAAAACGGCGTATTTTTATCGCATTTACGGAGAAATGTATCGATCAGTTTCATTTTTGTTTGTTGCGCGTCCTGGAATTGTTGACAACAATTTAAAGTTGTTGTTTTCTGTCGATATAAAGCAGTCTGCCTGTTAAGTAGTCAAAAGGCAAGTATCGCTTTGAATGTGTTGCAAATGAAAGTGAAAGTGTTTAATATTGAAGAAAAATCAAACATAATACTCGAAGATTACAAAATGGGGAAACAAAGGAATTACGTGTATCACACTCAGCGATTTCTACGTTCTGGAAAGACAGAAGATTCAAAACACGTGTGAGACATTATTTATCAATTTACATTGTCGCTACTTCCTTCCTCCTTATTATTGTATATTTTGCAGTGCGTACTGTGTATACTCCCAGTCCCGCTCCACAAGTACTGTATTATAAATACATTACTTATCTCAATTATTATACACAGATCTGAAGTTGTTTCATCGCAGGAAAAACGCTCAACATAATATTTTCAAGCAAATAATACGATCAAATAGTATTTCGCTCTCTAAGTGTTAAATTACAGTATGTGGCCTGTGTGCTCCTAACACGACTGTATGTACCTAGTAGGGTCAAATGTACATTGGTATCCTCCTGGAAGGTATGTATATACAAGTAAACGGAGGGACAAGTTGTCAGCTTAACTCCTAGCCGTTCTAGTGTAGAGCACCTGTGTTACCTTACTGTGGAGCGGGTTGTGGCTTCTCAGGCTGAGTATTCCTGTCGTATGGATGCCACAGGTTCTTTTTACATGGAACGTTGCGTTGTCTTTCGCACGGTCTCAGTTCCACTGTAAATATGAAATGAAAAGAGATTTCGAATTAAAAAACTGATTACTTTTATACATTGCCCAAGAATAGTTCGTAAGGTTCTGAAATATGATGTTCTATAGACAGCAGAATCTCGACTTATCCATCGCAAACTGATATTGGAATGGAACACAGTAAGACTAGTATATTGAAAGGAATAGTCTTCATTACAAAAGGAACTCCTTCGTTAAATTAATCAAACTAATTACTTCGAACTTTTAAATTAATCGGAGGGAGAAGTAATTCGATCCTTTTTTTAAATGACAGTCACGTATCGTTAGTGAGAATAATGAAGTGCGGATAAATTAATTTAATTATCAGAATGAAGGCGTCTTCTCCGGTGAGACCATCCAGGACATTTTAAATGTAATTTACACACGAAGAGACTGTACACATTCAATACTTACATAATATATTAGAAAATAATAACAACGTTGACTTCACCGCCCATTAATTATATTTTTACTGTTTTCGAAGATCCCAAGGAACCGCAACCGTGTGTCTCTTTCACGTTCCAGTAAATCTACCGACGTATTTCAATACCTTCAAACATCACCGTACTGAGATGGGATAGAACCAGCCAAATTTAACTCAAAAGCCCAGCATCTGAATTGGACAGTCCACAGAAGTTTATAAACAATTGTCAAATACCACTCTCACCCACAAACCAAACTCACAAGTTTTCTTACAGGTCAGCCATATAATTTCGTATTTTTTTTTGGCTTCAAACAGATCTTGAACAGTGACAATGCGGACAATGAGACCCCGAAAACCCGTCGCACAACTAACTCAGTCCCATAACAAATTCGTCCTGCGGCCATGAACTGTTACTGCGTTCGGTCTCTGCTCCACAAATCTTGTATTAGGGTAGATAAATGGCAATAGAACTTTGCGAGAAACTGCAGTACAGAACTCAGCACAAAATTTTCAGTTGCAATCTCAAAATTGTCAGTTCATTTAGAAAATGCTGATAGACGAAATTCGGCACAAGAATAGACATCGAGGTGCTGGAAAGTTAATTCTTAACGGGTATATGTATGATAAGCATAGAAAATTAAAGAAAGGGGATCAGTGCGTGGTGTGTTTAGACCAGTTGGTGGTTAATGACCATGATAAGGTCATCAATAGGCAGGAGCACCCGCCCCCCTCCCCCCACCTAGAATTTGTAAATTGTAAGTCCACGCAGGCCCTAATCCAAGTTTAGCGGTCAACGGAGACATCCTGTGCCTTCTCTGCTGTTGTGGTTAAATTGCACTTGGCAAGGGTATTCTCTGAAACAGCAGTGAAGCCGCCGACCGCTTGAAGAGAACAATGCTGAGTCAGGATTTTCCACTAGAACCAAAATCTCTAAGCGATATCCACAAATTGTTGGACAAATTCTAGAATACACTCAGGGGTGAGAAGTGGCTTCTTCATTACGATTGGGAAGACAAAGAGGTAATGATATACAGCAGCAAACCACATCCAAAACCGAACGTAATATGCCAAATGTCTGCCGCTAATTATTGCATTGCTTGAGCGTGAAAAGGTGGAGACCTGCAGGGCTCTCTTGAAGTACTGAAGCCGGAAGAGGGGCGGAGGGTCGATAAAACACTTCCTTGTAACCAATATCAACTGATTACGAAAAACAACAGCTATGTGCGCTGTAAGAAAATCATTTATAAATTGCACAATTTTAGGCTGTCTTTTTTCACTTAGGACAAGCTCTCTGGCGACGGGTGTAGGCGGGAAGGAAGTGAAGACCTCCGGGCATACTTTCACAGCCTGATTGCGGACGCGATTGTACCGGAGGAGGATGTCTTGGAGGTTTTCGACAGCCTCGATGATAATACACACGATTCCCCGTGTCCGTATTCAAGATACTTACGTAGGTACGTGTCAGGAGGCGCGATCGCGGTCGAGCAGCGCCACTTTTTCTTCGCGGAACGTAGAACTGCTATCATCGATCTGTACAAGGTCTTCCTAGGACAACGAACTCCTGTGAGATCTAGCGCCGCCGGCTGAACACAGTCATCAGAAAGGCTCATCCAACTCTCTCGGTTTCTTCAACTACCTTCAGAAGTATATCGCAGATATCGACTCCATATGCGTGGGGCGTGGTAGAGTAATATCCACGGTACCCCCTGCGTGTCGCAAGAGGGTACAGTGACCTCAAGTTGGGAGGGAGGATTGGCTACATCGGGGCCCTGAGCTGAGTGCTGGGATGAGCGGCTCAGACGGTTGAGGCGCTGCCCTTCTGACCCTGACTCTGCAGGTTTGATCCTGGCTCAGTACGGTGCTATTTGAATGTGCTCAGATACGTCAATGTTTTCACTTACCTCTGCCAAGCTTCGCACTTCCATCTATCCTATCCGACATCCCTTGGTCAACTCTTATTATTTTCCGACCCCTACGGTAGTAGGTTTCCGTCGCCTAGGGAGTCTTTCATTTCCACGCCCTTCGTGACCCTTTCCTTCTTTGGCCGATACCTTCATTTTCCGAAGTGTCGGATCCATTACACATTTCGTCTTTGATTACAGTTATATAGAGCATGGTTTGCTAGTTGTACTTCCTCTTTAAAAGCAATAATCACCACCACCACCACTCGCGGAAATTGAAGTTAAAATTGATTGGGCAGAAAACAGCCATTCACCCCAAAACGGAAGAGTTGACGGACGCACGCAACAGCCCACGACGTACTGTCCTACATGCGTACCGCAGACACAATTGGCGGCAACCCTGCAATACTTCACTAAATACGTTAGAAAAGTTATATAATGAGGAATAAATAACACTTGCTTAGCATTGGCTTTGGAACTAATTTCACCTGGGGCCGAACTTTCGGGAGCTAGTTTCCTTGAGCTAATTTTCGAGATTGTCCTAGATCGGAATAGTGTACGGTTTACTTAGTCTGCTGCAGACAAGGAGTAGTCCGCGATGTTGAATGTCACGATATAAGCGCAGGTACTTGTCCCGAACCTGCTAATAATAATAATAATAATAATAATAATAATAATAATAATAATAATAATAATAATAATAATAATAATAATAATAATAATAATTTGGCATAAAGTCTAAACTGGCAAATCTAATCCGTGAAACACTTACAGACACAGTCTCTAAAGTGAAATTTCTGGGAGAGATATCACAGCCTTTCAAAATAAAAACTGGTGTACGACAAGGCGACGGACTATCCCCAATTCTTTTTAATTGTGTCCTAGAGAAAATAGTGAGAATTTGGAACGAAAAACTTATTGAACTCAACATTTCACCGATAAGGTTAGGAAGAGGAAACAAAAGGATTGAAATAAATTGTCTTGCATTTGCAGATGACTTTGCAATACTTTCTGAAAATGTGACATCTGCTGTAACCCAAGTAAATGTCTTGGAAAGAATCGCCAGCAGAACTGGCTTAAGAATTTCTGCAGAAAAAACAAAATTTTTAACAAATATTTGGGATGCACCAAAATTTCTGAAAACAGATATTGGCCAAATAGAGAGGGTAAAAAAATTCAAATATCTAGGGGAAATAATCCAAGAAAATGGTTTAGAAAAATCTGCAGTAGAGGAGAGGGTACATAAAATGGAGAGAGCTTATGGTGTCACCAAAGATATCTACAATAAAAGATGCCTATCCAAAAATGCAAAAATAAGGCATTACAACACAGTAGTGAAGCCAGAATGCCTATATGCAAGCGAGTGTCTGGCATTAAACTATAATTTAGATAAGCTAGAAATACTAGAAAGGCGAATCATGAGGAAAATATTAGGCCCACAAAACACAGCAGAAGGTTGGAAATTACGAAGTAATGCTGAAATATATCAAAAAATAGAAAATATATCAGATGTAATGAGGAAAAGGAGACTTATGTTTTTTGGACATTTATATCGAATGCAAGATAGTAGATTAACCAGTAAGATTTTCAGATATGTGTGGAGTAAGAAATCAACGACAAGCTGGGTCAACGAAGTAAGAAGGGATTAAGAAAAAAACAATATAACAACAGAAGAAATAAATAATAGAGAAGGCTTTCGGTTAAAAGTATTGAAAATAGAAGGATTCCAAGGTAGGAAAGTAAAAACGACTGGTTCAAAGTGGTCTGAAGACAGAAAGAAGAAACATAGTGAACAGATTAAAGCGTACTGGAAGAAAAGGAAAGAACAAAGAAGAAGGAATTGAAATTGGCACGTGGTCCTCTGGTGGCCCATTCGAAAGAATAATAATAATAATAATAATAATAATAATAATAATAATAATAATAATAATAATAATAGTATGATTTCAGCTTCTGTTTGCAGGCATTTGAAATTGACGGCTGCCAGTCCATCTATTTGAACGTTCCGTTTTACTAAAAACAAGCCAAACGTTTCGGTGTCGTTCAGTGAAGGTAACATTAAAGCTTTCCTGTCTGTCTTATATACTAACTATAACACAAGTGTAAAAAGTACACACCATCAAGCAAGGAATGAAACGTTTTGTTCTGCAATATTGTTTACCTTGCGTAAAATGTTCAATGAATATGAATTAGTGATGTTATGAACAAATAATGATTGTTCTCTTCCCCTTCTGTCGCGTTAGGGGAGATTGCCATCCTAGCCTAAAGAGGGCCATTAATAATTATAGGAAGCCTTTGTTACAATTAGGTTACCATCTATATTTCTCAAGTACATTTATTTCTCTTCAGAAAATGAATATAAAATTATACTTTGTTGCAAGGCAGCCCCTGCATGGGAGGAAGTATTTTAGAAAATAAAATATATCTTTGAACATTTTTCTGTACTTATCTTAGCTGGTATCATCGGTTACCTTCAGAAGCTGCATTTGGGCTGAAGTCAGTTTTTTTGCTCAGATCTTGGTAGTAACACAGGGGGATGAGGAGGAATTGTGTAGGCAATAACTCTGTTTCGTAGAACGGAGAAGGGAGGTTGTGGGGTTTGAGGAATGTTTTGGGCATTGACTCTGTAAATTGGAGAGGTGGTCAGTGTAGGATGGTTTTGATGGAAAAAGTAAGGAAATGAATTTAAGAGCATCATGTAAGTGATTATATTTAGTAATATTTAATAACATTAAGGTCTCGATTGAGGGAAAGGATGCATAAATTCAGAGTACTACAGATAAGAATATTCTAACCCACAGTAGCCTCCTCTGGGATTCATTAAGAAACAGACTCTCTATGTAATGAATTTGTGTTCTGAAGCACATTGATTGTCGTTCACGACTGGAGATTTCAAGTAGAACGCTCTGTACGGAGCATAGTTATTGTTTACAGAACCGACCTGTACTGTATGTGCCTTTCTATCATTTTGTCCACATACGACGACATTTTCCGCTCTTATTTGCACCACACTTTTCTAATTTTTTCCTTTGGTAGTATATTTGTACAAACTCATTTGGATGAATTAAAGCATATCTCACACTAACTGTTAGCCGGCTGGCACAGTCATTTCTGTTCCTCAATATGGTGGCAATATTGTATCAAATATACCGATGGCAGACTGTTGTCGAGAGGTACACTGGTCCTTCCTCACTACAATACAATGCTAAACACTATCCACGCAGATTTTTCTAGAAATAATTAGAATTTAAAATCTTACACGCTTTTTTAACGCTCACCGACGTAAATAATGTCACGTCAACACAAATTGGCTGCAGTGAATCCGTTGTGTGGCCCACACATTCTCTTGACCTCACTTAACTTGACTTTCTAAGGTGGGATCACTGTATGAGGCTCTTTGCTGGGGAGCCAGCAGCTGTGTACTCTATGCAGCACATGACTGGAGTCCTTGAATGCGTATCACACGCAATGGCGCTTCGTTGAAGGGCTTACAGCAAGAGTTTCTGTTATAATTAAATTTTTCACAATCACGTCAAAAAGTATCTCAGTTATCAGTCTCCGATCTTTGGTTATTGAATCCTGGTCAGGAAACATGGGCCACTGAGTACCGCACATATGAAATTAAGATTTGAGTGAATCATTCTGGTGTTTCACAACTGAAACACAATATAACACTTATGGGAGTACTACTTAACCAACTATTATTTTCAAAAGTCATACTTTCAGCAATAATAGAACCAAATCTGCACAGGTATCTCTTATATCAGGGTCTCTTAAACGCCCAAAGTCTCATGCGTGCAAACCGAGGTGCAGAGGTTCTGTGCACCGTGCATCGGTCCGACTCAGCTCCGTTCGGACCAGCGTTTTATCTTGGGGCAACTCGGCTAATCTCGGCTAAGCTCGGATCAACTCTGCTCGGATGGTGGGTGGCTGCAGAGCAAGCGAAGAAGGGGGAGAGAGGTGGAGCGAGCGAAACAGGCGTAGGGAAAGAGAGAGATAGCGCTATTGCTTAAAATCGAGGAGTGGGGGTCTGCACTCTGGTCGACCTAGCACCTTGCGTCGCGGACCCTGAGACGTGACCAGCTTCACTTTTAGTCTGCTGTCCGATGATTACTTCGTTTGTGAAATGAAGTAAATTGTTCAACAGACCAGCATCAATAAACAATCCCAAAGCATAGTCTACGAGCTTGGTTTGGTCTTCCGGACCGGTTCTAATGAACACACTGTCACGCCTAGGCGTTTTTTAAGCTTCCGTTTGAATATTGAATGAGCGTCAATGACTGCTCTTTCCTTTCATTAAACATGTGTTGGAACAGTCAAGTAAGGCATTCTGAATTACCTCCGACGGTGATTTATATTGGTAGCAACAAGTTTCTGTAGTGTTTATCTTTATTCTATTTACACAAGGCTCGCCTACAGTCTTACGCAGAAATAAAATATAATTTTCAGCCACATCAAGAGCCTAGTCCATTATGTGGCTTAGACAGTGGAGGTGCTGTTCGATACTGCTTGGAATAACAAGAAGCTAACATAAAGTGAATCGTAGGTCACCTCATGTCCCAAAGTTGCCACATAGTAATGAAGCAAAGTTCGGTACACGAAAACATGGTTGGTTATATTCAAAGACAAACCGGGACATATGGCAGTCATAGATAGTGTCAACATAAAATGATAGTTCCGCCGAAATTGTTAGAAATTACCTGCATAGTATTGCGTACGACAGGGTTAACTCCAGAATAAGAATAATAATAATAATAATAATAATAATAATAGTAATAATAATAATATTGCTATTTGCTTTACGTCCCACTAATTACTTTTACGGCTTTCCGAGACGCCAAGGTGTCGGAATTTAGTCCAGCTGGAGTTGTTTTATGTGCCAGGAAATCTGCCGATACGAGGCTGACAAATTTGAGCACCTTCAAATACCACCGGACTGAGCCAGGATCGAACCTGCCAAGTTTGGTTCAGAAGGCCAGTCCCTCAACCGTCTGAGCCATTCAGATTGGCGTCGAGAAAATTCTTCATAGTTAAACATACATTCACTATTCAAGTGTTATGGTATACTTTGTCAGATTTAGGTAGCCCATCACTGTAGGAAGTACAAATTAAGAAAAACACTGAACTTAGTTACACCCTGTGTTCATATGGTAGAAGTGCTGTCGCAAGTTGACAAGGTGGTTATAAGGCCGCTGGTATCTGAAGAGTTCAATGGAAAGAACTCTAGTGTAATGGAAAACTACTTCTTTTTTCTTTCTTAGCATTTCCACGCCATTTTTTGTATTCGTGAGTCTTCGCATTTCAGCTCATTTCTTCATCAGTGTCCATTGGGGCATATAAACTGTATCTCGCGATCTTATGCATTATTTACACAATAATTTAAGAGTTCACTATCAGCCACCAGGGGAATAACATCGCCACTCTGCGTAATAACAGAACTGTAACAGCTCGACTAAGCTGAATAAACACTTCATAAAGAAAGAAAAGACGTATTGCCCAGAAAGGAGACTTACGACACACGTAAACGATAATACCTGTCGTTGTTACACGAGAATACATTAGTAAAATTAAAGGTGAGTGTGTTTGTAAATTACTATGAGATTACACATACAATAAAAAACAAATTCGTCACTAAAATTTAACGATACTTTCTATGTATTATTATTATGCCGATGAACATCTCAGAGGTTCAACAGTTCATCAAGTGATGTACGATGAGTGGGCATTTTTTGTTTCAAGTCGCCTTAGAGAAATTTAATCTACTTATGACGTGACGTGTACTTCATGACCACATCACAATATGGCAGGCCAGGCAGTGCAAAGTCAGTCACTCCGAACGGTGTTATTTATGTAGTTAATAATTAATATTATCGCCTTTACGCCCCACTAATTACTTTTACGGTTTTCGGAGACGCTGAGGTGCCGGCATTTACTCTCGGAGGAGTTCTTTTACCTGCCAATAAATCTACTAAGCTGACGTATTTGTGCACCTTCATATGCCACCGGACTGAGCCAGGTTCAAACCTACGAAGTTGTGGTCAAAAGGCCAGCGCCTCAACCGTCTGAGCCACTCAGCCTGGCGGTCCTTTATTTTATTTATTTGGTTTTCTAGACCGTGGCCTGCATCTCACCGTCAGATAGCTCCACATTAATTCTCACGTAGGCTGAGTGAAACTTGCAAATCAGCCCTCAGGTCCAGGCAAAAATCACTGACATGACCGAGAATGGAACCCATTGCTCCTGAGAAGAGAAAGGCACGTTACACTTACACCAGGACATTGACGCAAAAGTATCTAGTGGGGACGGAAGTCCATTCACATTATAGTCCATAGAGCAGGAATATTCACCATGGGAAGTCTACAAGCCGCTCTACAGCAGTGAAACACAGGTGTCCTTGCAATGGAATGGCCAGGAGTTAAGCTGGCAACTTGTTCGTCCACGCCGTTAGGTGGCTATGCATACCTTCCAGGCGTTCTAATGGCGGTTCGAACAACTTTTGCTCCAAACTGGTATATCACCTTAATTTTTCTAAATGATAAAAATAAACTTATGGCCACAGCTACCGTGCAGAGGAATTTATATTTGATGCCATTTAGGGTGCTTGTATGACAATTTCGACATTTCGTTTACTCTATCAGATATCAAAGAAGCTGGCACTACATGTAGCATTCTATGACTGATGTTAATTACTTTTTTCAGACAATGATGAAATGTGACACCACATACCAACACCGTACGGCAAGGAGTCACCAGCAGGTTTGAAGCCACGATCTCGAGATCTGGAGATTCTACAACTCTTCCACAGAGGAATGTTTTCTGAAATAAAGGAACATGACAGAAACAATCGTTCGAATGTGTTGCTTGCAAAGTCAGTCTGGAAGTTTGGAACATTCTTATTTTGTAATTTAAATACGCTCATGCTGATAAATACAAGAAAACGTTGAAAGACTAGAGATAGGAAGTTCACATTCACAGGACATGTTCATTAGTATGTTCTGAACAAACAATTAGCATTTGAACCTGGTCTGTCCTCAGGTTCATGGTTCACATCGATATTTCGGAGCACCACCACCGACTGGTAAAATGTACCTGCTGCTCTCGTTTTCACTATAAACCGAAGGTAATATATCAATATGACTTGAGCAGACGAATGAGTGAGCGTCGCACGCCACATTTCAGCAGGGGTTCACTCCTCTCGATGTGTGTTAGTAGACTACCACTGCTCTTCCCAAAAGAATTTCAGGAAATTATCCGAGAAGATCGATGGCACTGCAGGACTCCTCGGCTCTGGCGCTGCAATGGAACAGTGTACCACATCGTACACTATCAGAAGTGACAGTCAGTCACCGTCGCGTCGTCCACTTCTCCGCCTACCTTTGACTAATGTGCATAAACATGCTAAGGACAGGAATGGCAGCAGATAGTGTTTTCGGAGGAATTCAGTTTCTGTTTGTTTGGAAATGATGGTCGCATTTTGGTTTGCCACAGACAGGGGGAGAGGCATCACATTGACTGCATTAGCACAAAACATACAGCGCCAAATCAAAGCCTTATGGTGAGGAGTGCTATTGGGTACAACCACAAATCACAGTTGGTGCGTGTCCAGGGCACTGTGACCAGTTTGACGTACGTGAATGAGATCCTGCTCTCCATAAGCATAACCGGATGTCAGGCTGTTGCCCTGACCCACTCGATAACCGGACTTGTCGCAAATCGGTAATACCTGGGCTATGGTGAAACGACGGCTGCGGCGCCGTGACCCAATGCCATCCACCAAAGATGAGCTATGGAACCAGGTGGATGCAGAATGGATGGCTATACCCCAGGACGCCATTCGCACCTTACACGCGTCGATGTCATCACGCATCGAACAAGTTATCAGTGGCCATGGAGGACCAGTGCCTACTAGGTAACAGGGCACATGCTGAACCCAGGTGTCTGAAATGCTAATCCTTTCTGCAGAACATACTAACGAACACGTCCTGTGAACGTGAACTTCCTATCTCTAGTCTTTCAAGGTGTTCCTATTTTATGAAGATGAGTGTACCTACGTAATGTGTAGTGTTATTTGAGTTACTGCTCTATAGGAAAACACCCAGTTTCTACTCGCCTTTCTTCATAAAACAAAGTACATTTTCTTATGAGATATGTACATGTCGGACAGATGGAAGTCAAGGGTTCGCTCCCCTTGATGTGTATTAATAGACTAGGAATCTTGGGAATTGGAATTCCATTGCTCCTTCCCAGATAATTTCAGGAAATTGCCACCTTCAAATCTCTTGTGTAGAATTATTGTACAGTATCACGTATGAGAAATCCTAAGTCAACAAAAAGAAGCGCGTCTCCTTTATCGACTGCTCGCACTAAAACCATTTCGTTACTTAATCTAATCTAATTCCTATTTCGCCTCGTGAAACAAAGGGCATCCAGGAAATCACTCCATTCGGTACGTTCTGATCCAGGTCTTTTACTTCATTACTGGTTTCCTCAATTCCAATTAGTTCCTCTCTAACTGTTCGCCACCAAGTGTTCCTAGGTCTTCCACAGTTCCTCTTTCCTTTTATGTTCCACTCTAAGACCGACCCTTCAAGTGCACTGTCCTGTTTCCATCCCCACTTTACTTTCCTTATTTCTACATCAATGACTGGTTTCCTCCCACAGATTTTCGTTTTTGCTCACCTCAGACCATCTTATATGGATGATAGGTCACATACAGCGGTTCACGAACAGTTGGAGTTTATGTGTGACTTTTTTTGTGATTTCCAAGATTTACAGCCAAATGTTGGTACTGAAAAGCCGGATATTGTTTATTTTCTGAGAGATTAGGGTTTAGTAAAACGAATAAGCTGTCTGCTTTCCGTATTAGAAAATTGATGTCTTCCTCTGCACAATCAATCTTTGACACTGTGCTGCCGATGTAGAGAAAAGAACTAACTTCGTCTATTTGCTTGACGGGTATGTTACTTAAGTATCCTAACATTTCGTGCTGCCTTTAGTTATCCTCAGGTTTCTGTCCTTACATTATCAACGTCCAGCTCCTTGGATGAATTATTATCAGCATTGAAGTCTTCCGTTAAAAGGGCTCTTGGATAGGTCAATGCACGTTCGGGGAACATAGGGTTTGCGTATGGGTGGGCATCCGGCGTTAAAACAGGGTCAAATAACATGTGAGACACAGTTCACACACACGACCCCACAACTGTGGGAAAAGCGGAATAATAATAATAATAATAATAATAATAATAATAATAATAATAATAATAATAATAATAATAATAATAATAATAACCAAATTTATGACAAATATAAATTTTGCTCCAGAATTTCTAATAACAGAAATTGGTGGAATAAGGAAGGTAAAGAAATTCAATTATTTGGGAGATACAATTCAAGAAAATGGGTTGGAAAGCTCCGCTGTAGAAGAAAGGATACACAAGATAGAAAGAGCACACGGTATAACTAGGGATATCTACAACAGAAAGTGTTTACCTAAAACCCTCAACATAAAACACGACTGTGCCCATTTCAGTCCGAACAGTCTTGTAGCGGGCTGTCTATCTGCAGGGGGACGTGTGCTTGAGTGTACTACGGTCAAGTACACACCGGGGCTTCTCCCTTCAGTAACATGTTTAGTCTGCAGCAAAGATCTGATATAATATTGTTTTGCCGATATTAGCTCATGTTATAATTATTAAATGGTGACGCTTTTCAGTATTGCAGCCAATACCTTCTTCAGAACAATGCCAATGTACAATTGGCAGTTGTTACTCCATAGTAAGAGGACTAAAGATAGAAATGTAGTTCGATCGAGGGCCGTCAGAGTCAAGGAGCAAGATATTGAAGAATTAACTATGGAAGGCAGCCATGTTCTACTTAGTATATACCTATCCTCTTTATTAAATTTATTCGCGATTTCTATCGCGTCACGAATGATTCTATACGAGAGTTGGAGTCTGACGTCTAGCGCCACCGGCGAGTGGAAGTTGACTAACGCTGCTCGAATGTGGGCTGTTGCTATGGCAACGATAACAGTGTTGCCATATTTAAGGGTGTTGCCGCCGCGTGGGATGGCTTGCTCTCAGTCGCTATTCGGAGCGGCACTCTGTTTTGTTGCTGCTTTATGTATTTACGTGTTTGTTTTCTGAATATTATTTTCGTTACTCCCGGTAGTTAATTTTTTTGTAAGTTATGCAGTGGCTAGTTTTATAGCGCTATTGTTCTATGAATATTTGTTGAAGTTATTGTCAGAAACTGATGATTTTGTTAGTGAATTTTAAATATCATGCCGTGTTCTGTCTCAAAGACTGGAAATATTAGCACGAGCGTAGGAACTGGTCAACATTTTTTGAATTGCATTAGGTATAAATATTCTATTAAACACTCAGTCTGTACTTGCTACTTTCACCGCTCAAATATCACAAACAGGTCCATTAGAACATATTTCTCCACAGTTTAATCCAACGCGATCCTTTACAGATCGCCAGCAATTCCCTGCGATGATATTAGACTTAAAGATGGTCTGAAAGTATTGTCAGTTGTACGTATGGCAAGAATGCAAGGCTCAAAGGAGGGGAATCACTATGACAACCATCCTTTGGCCACGGATGTATCACTTCTTTAGTATGTTTCATTCAATAATCACTGCTCAGGAATGTTCTGGTTATGAACTCAATTTCGCCGTTTAACTTATCCTGGGTGCACATCACCCTTGCTCGGCTGATAATGGTGTTAAGCACAGCACGCTTTTGGCAAGGATGATGGTGAGAGGACGCATGACGGTATCCATTATTTTAGGTTTAACAAACATCTGATTGAAGTCGTCGTGGGGACTCCTTTCACTACATCTCAAGGGATATCGTCGCTTCCTTTTCAGAAGTATGTCTGATGATTCACAGATATTAAAACCAACATCGTTCAGATTAGCAGTCGGTATTTGCAAGAGGATTTAAATTGATTATATCAAGTAATAACCTTCGTATTTTAACAAGATCCTGTTCGATTACATCAGTTGTGACGTAATTGTTTTCTCTCCATTTACTGTCCGAGTTGTTCGCCGTTAACTGGTAGGTCAATGTACATTTAATACAGCTAATGGTACGTCTCTGTTGACAGAGGAGAACCGCTAAGTAAATAGTAATCATTTCAATTGCGATGATCGGAAAATTTCAACTACCGCATAAAACACACTTAATGCAGACGCAAGTAATCCATTTGGACAGTTAGATAAAATATGTATCAGCTCAGAGTTAATGCTGTACCCATCCAACATACGTTAAATATCCAGAAATTATTATTATTTTATTTCCTTTTTGCCTCTCTCTAGACGGTGACGGCTTTTTCCTCAAGACTCGCAGCAGCCATGGCTGCTCCCACACCTGTTTAGGCCGTAGTTTACTAATCTACACTAGTATGATGATGCTTGTTGTTTAAAGGGGCCTAACATCGAGGTCATCGGCCCAATCTACACTAGGAACAGCCGGGGTTTATTTGTTAATCCGATTTAGTAGAGCATTTGTTGACACATGGTTGTCTAAGCTTTTGTTGGTACCAGCCATAATTTCGTACATGATAATGCGGTGAATGAAATTTACAGCGAAACGTTCACTTCTGCAAAAGATTCCATCATTTTCTCGGACTTGCCATTCCGAATATTAATTTGAAACTCACAGAGCTTATACCTGGTAGTTAAGAACCATTGACTAGCATAAACAGATTAATACTGCCCCCTTTATTCCCGGTCTGTTTAGTCGGAGAGCGAGAGTCCCAGACATGGACCGTTCGCTGTCAGCCTTTGCTTATTCTAAGGGCAGGTAAAACTGAAGGACTGACAACAATTGAAAACAAACGCACAAAACAATAGGTTTGATATTTATTACAACTAGCACTTCATATAACACAAAGAACAAAATTTAACAATTTAATTTTGCTGATATTGGTTCTGATTTCTTCTCCAAATGTTCTCTGATACACTACAACTTCCTTCTCCAACCATAACGAAGCCTAAATTGTATTGCAATGTAAATAAAATAACAATTAGCCCACATCTGGCTTGAATAAAAATAAAATTTATTGTGAGAAAACTTCCTCCTAACATCGGTTGGATTATCAGAAAATTAAAAATTTAACAACAATAAGTTTTCCCATGTTATCCCAAAACATCACATTATTACCTTTCTTCTTCATGGATAAATTATATTAAAATTATTTCGACTTTCTGGTGTGAATTCCACTGAACTACATTCTTGAAAATATTTCCATTAACGTAATTTTACTTAATCATGTCTATTCAAGACCTGACAAAATTAATTACGTTCACAAGAATTATTATTTCCACGAAATCCTTGTAAACTGCTTTGAGCAACGGATAACATTAATTAATTTACGTTACTCGACGCCGTGAAAATACATTTTACAAGATTTATAATTTTGGTACTTTGCTCATACGATTTTGAAATAATACGCACTTATTCATTTTTAACTGGTACGTTAATGTCAACTTTACGTAGAATTCAAATAAAATTTACTAAAGGTGTTAATCCTATCAAAATAAGTCATAACAAACAACGCTGAAATAACCTGGGCCGAACATGATGAACACGAGGCGAGGTCAGAACCACATTTCAATAAATCACAGAAAAGTATCACAAACTACTGCACTCATTCCATACTCACACAAATGACACACGATTATTATTTACAAATCTTACAATCGGATTCTGGAGTTTAAATTTAAGCTTTGGTTTTTATTTTCCTATCCGTTGAATATTCAGATGACGGTATCGTAGCACTCGACACTCATAGAAGTGTGATTGAATCTGGGCAATCACCTGAAAAGAAAAATAGCTGAGTTATCACAACGTTTATCATCTAGAAATCAGCGATTCAATATTCAGAAGAATTGGTCGACAAATACCACGCACATAAATATCGGTCAGACGTTAATGTCATAGGACGTGTGGTTCATGAGTCGCGATAAACTATTATTACTCCTAAATCTCATCCCCATTATTTAACACGTGCCCCAAAATTCACAGAACGAATGGTTCTCTAGACACATGCTTCACCAAATAAAATTACACAATTAATCCCTCCGAGTCCGCCGTATTCCAGGCTCATAATCCACTAATAGAGCACACATCAAACATAACACCATAATAGCAAATAGCATTTATCACTCATGACCATTAAATTTCAGTTTAACCCGACCTTAATTTCATTATTATTATTATTATTATTATTATTGCTGATTATTAATTCTGCCAAAAATCTGAATTAGTCACTGAAACTGATGACACTACCTTGCATAAATCCATTGAAATGCGTAAGGTGAAATATACTCTGAATTTTAACATATCTGGTACTCCGTAATTTTGTCCCACACGAGTTCACACATTTGAAATTAAACTCACATAAAATTATGTTTCATCGGAGAGGGCAAGGATTTTTAAATAGCATTCTAAGCATTCGGAGGGACATTTAGAACAATATTAGAAGACATTCCCTGACTAACTACGCTAACAGAGTCCAAGAAATCATTCACACACAATGTAACAACAGGGAAAACCGGAATACCCGGAGGAAAAACCTGTCCCGCCTCCGCTTTGTCCAACACAAATCTCACATGGAGTGACCGGAATTTGAACCACGGAACTCAGCGGTGAGAGGCCCACGCGCTGCCGCCTGAGCCACGGAGGCTACCCAGCTAGTACAGAAGTCCAAAAATTATCGATAGCCTCTTCCATATTGTTTCTGTTTTGTTCTGTTTGTTCCGAAATATTCCATCATTATTTCTTCTTGTCATCACCACTTCAGAAGAGAACTAACATGATAATTAAACTTCACATGTTTGTTACTCGCCAAACAGTACATTACTTTATTATTACATGAAAAGGCGGGCTCTACGTCTCTGAAGGAGAGGACCTCGCCAGGTCATGGTGTGGTAGCAACAGACGCTAAGATGATATCGACGCGGTGTGTTGTGTAACAAGCGTGTCGACTTGTGTGTAATGAGCAGTGGCTATGAGGACCTCGCTGTAATTAGTAGTGGCTTCAGCATCTCTGGGGATGAGGGTTGAACACTTGGATACACTTGTACGACTAGGCTCAAGCTAATTTGCCAAACTATAAATTATTGTATTATACCGTTACAAACACATATGGTGCTAAAGGCCTGGAGAACCTTGGCCTACAAAAGGACTGCTGTTCAGCCCGAACGTTTCATCAGCACTACAAATCCTCTCTGCCTTTCTAGACCTCGCTCCTGAACTGTGATCACATAGGCTGAGTGTACTTCCACCACATCCATGCACAAAATCCTGACCTTCTTGAGAACTGAATCCTAATCCTCCAGGTGAGACGCACTGGCAGTCGTGGTATACCTCACTCCCCAGGGCACTGCCCTTGAGGCGGTACATGTTCCATGGATCGGGGACTCGGTGTGCAGTATAATTCATCATAGGTAAGGCCCTACCCTGACAAACGCTGAGGTCGCCTATACGCGCACCGGGCCCTTCGGAGACCACGCGCCATTATATTACTGGGCACAATCATATGGCGTCTTTCAGATTTACACATTGGGGTGATGAATTTGCTAGGTAGTGAACTGGCCCATTGACGCTGGTCAGCCTCAAATTTGACAAGTATGCTGATGATCACCACTGATAATTTTAAACATCTTAGAGGCGTTTCAGATTATTTTGAACCCATTTGCTTTACGTATGTCGTAACATTTTTCAACATTGAGTTCCTTGCCTGAATGGCATGTCTTCACATATTCACTGTTTGATTGCTCTTTGCCATATTCTTGCACCTTGACTAATCACTAGCAGCTCACACGGTGATTTTAGTATCTCAAGATGATGTTGTTCCATCATTGGATGACGTTTGTTGCCACCTACATCGAGATTTCGAACAATGTCGTCTCAGGTGTTCTCCAGAAAATATTTCAGTTTTAAAACGGTCATGTTTGAATATAACATGTAACACAGTGTGTGACAGAAGTGTAACCGTAGCAACGGAGCAGGTTGTGAGGGATATTACACGGCAACAGTACGTTGAGGAATGAACAGGCCGTGGCCATCCATCAGTAGTTCGGATCACAGCCTGCACCGTTGCTAGCTAACATTGCGTCACATATTTCATCGAAGGACATAGTTATGATCATTTTAGTCAAACTACGATGCTCTGGAATCAGGAGGGGAAGAATGACGTGGAAGAAATGGAAATACAAGGAACCAAAAATCAGTAACAGGGATGGTTACAACTCGAGGCTAAAGACTGCCAAGAGTTTTCAAGAAAAAGTTATATCACGTATCCAAGAACCGTAGACAGAAAAAGAAGGAGATTGCAGAGTGAAAGGATGAAGCAGAACTGGAGGAGGACCAAAGCCCAGAAGAAGATCAAACTGAATTCGTATTAACGTGGTCCATATTCGATCAATTATTTATTTCGATAGAAGTTTATGCAGACCCTTTCGTTACGCCAGAGATGCTCTTTACGACTAATGTCATTGTGACCATACAATTTCGAAACGGTCGTTGTAATTTGTAAAGCTCACTGGCCTCGGAAGCCATGAACATACTTTGTGAAGGAATACTCCTATGATCCTTTCATTCCTCCTTGTTCCTTTAACTGACAGGGCAGTCTACAATGTGTCGATACTGTCGAGCCCCCACGAGTTAATCTACAAGGGTAGAAACTCAAAATCTATTTCGAAATTCATTGGAACGTGCTTTAATTTTGGATATTTTAGTGTTCCAATTTCAGACACCAGTACTGAGTATTCATAGAAGCGTTATCGTAGCAGAGTGGTCAATGTGCTTGGCCGGTAATGTGTTATGATAGTATGTATGCATTTGCCCTAAATTGGGATATCAACTCAGGAGGAGTAGAAAGGTACTACGAAAGAATTTATATGAATTGGAAATTCTGCAAAAAGAACTCAAAGGACTTGGAACGTGTTTTTTTGCTAGTTGCTGCACCGACACAGATAGGTTTTATGGCGACGATTGGATAGGAATGGGCTAGGAGTGGGGAGGGAGCGCCGTGGACTTAATTAAGGTACAGCCCCAGCATTTGCCTCGTGTGAAAATGGGGACCACGGAAAACCATTTCAGAGCTGCCGACAGTGGGATTCGAACCTACTATCTCCAGAATACTGGACACTGGCCGCACTTAAGCGACTGCAGCTATCGAGCTCGGTGAAACGGTTTTTTCATCCGAAGTCATTAGACGAGGTGGGACAAGGCGTTTTCTGCCCCTCCAAAAAATTAACTTAGGGGGCAGAGCGACAGTTTGTCCCCCTCCCCCACAAACATACTCCTCCTATATATTAAGTCCCCTTAAAACCTGGAGTTTTTGTGGCATTCGGAGGCTGCAAAGGCGTTTAATATGGAGAAGGCTTTATATCCAGAAATGAGATTAGGAAGCTGCGTTCCTTCAGAAATCTACATTTCCAATGAAGGCTGTTCAGGTGGTAGAGCTTTTCACATTTCGTATAATGATATACAGTACAGCAATATGATATTTATAACGAAAATGTGTTCATGAAGCAAGTTCTAATTTTGCTTATTTTTAATTATTTTTGATAACTTCGTGCATAAAACTTTCCTTCAAGATATTTTTCTTTTTATTTGTGAATGTTATTGGAAATGTTATTTGAGAAATAAGTTCTATTATTGTTCTGTTTTTGTGTTTGATTGTGAATATTGTATTATATTCGAATGTTTGCATTTACTTGTTCCTAATTCCACATGCCTGTCTGCATGCCCCGTCAGTAAATACTCGAAGTCGGCGAGGCCATAAAAAATGTAATATACTCCTTATTCGTGCAATATACAGTCATTAGTAAATAAATAAATGTACTTTACTGAACATTATTTCAAATTAGAGTTGCTCTTTACTTGAGTTGTTAGGAAGAAGTTTTTATGACAGCAGTTTACCGCATTATGCAGTTGATTAACCAAGAAGACAATCAAAGACACAATGTCTATTTTTTTAAAATTTTTCTTCCATTTTCTCCCCGTCATTAGTCTGGTTTTATGCTGTAATTCAGTTTGTTCCGTGGGATAAAATCTTAATATGTCCTTGTGTGTGAGAGCATAAATGCAGATATCTACATCACCCGAAGCGTGCTTCTTTACGTGAATGTCAAACATTACTAGCGGTGTACTTTCTGTCAGGACAGATCAATGATCCTGCAGATTATAGCAAATAATTGAGTTGAACAATTATGATAAATAATTATTTGTGCATAAAGGTGATTTGATCTTTGTAATGAAATCATACATGGAGTCAAGTTTGATTGCATTAAAATGGGTTTTATCATTAACTCGGTAAAATGCACCGCTCAAAATAGGTCACGCCAGCACATATGTATGTACACTTTGATAGGATGGATTACAAAGAAAATTATACCACTAATATTGATATCGAAGTCAGAATTAGAAGTCTGATTTTAATACAAATATAGTTAACAGTCCTTTGAGGGTACATGTCGGTGAAGCACCATAATTTTATCTACAAATCACACACAAGATAGCACCAGTAGTATGCTTCATATACACCTGAAATTCAATGTACATGTACAATTAACCTCTTTGAATCATAAAACAACAAATAAAAATTAGTCAGTCATGTATATTAATAATTAGCCTACTTTATCCTTCGTAAGTAATTTACTTTTTGGGAGTGTAGATAGTTTTTTACGTACCTATATCTCTGAAACCCACCAATCTTTTAGCTGTGTACAGAGAATGTGTGTGTGCGACTGTTATGGGGAACAGCATTACTTAAAACTTGGTAAATAAAAATACAGCAATTTTTTGTTGGGCGTAGCTGAAGGCAAGTCCTTACTTTTTAAGATAGGTCCATGATTGTAGTCTACTCTTCTTCAATTATCATACTGATTCTATGTACAAAGTTTCAGACTTCTAGCTTGAGTAGGTTTTGGTCTATTAAATTAAATATGTCAGAAAATTAAACTTTCGGGAAATTGGACTTAAAGTTTAACTTTGCTTTTAGGCTAACCTGATGTGTTTATTGCATTCGAGCCCCATAATCACCTTGGTTCAGAAGTTCTTCATCCTCTTTATTCCAAATATTTCAGTTTCCTTTCTGAAGCACTTGATTGCACCTTAACCTCACTCTCACCAGAACCATTACTGGTATCGATTTGTGTTTCTTGCTCCTTAGATGTAAATCTATTTCCGTAGAACTTGCGCCTGCCAGCACCAAATTTCCTAGTCCTCGACACATCTATCGAAACATTTTTCTTTCAAGAAAAACTATTGTGATCAACACTGTTGTTTATTTATTACTGATGTGGAGAAAGATGAACATCGTGCAGGATAGCCAACTTTTAAAAATTAAATTTACTATTTTTGCATAGAAATTACATTTGCTGCCCCAAAGTGACTTGTTCAGGAAATATTATGAAGTTTAAATACATTTTACAGGTAAAGGGGCGTGGCAGAGTTCTGCAGATATTTAATAATAGGCCTGTAAAAGTTCCTAAAACATTAATAATATGTACTTATTGCATATGGTTGGATTCAGAAAGACTAGGGGATATCGTAAGAACACAAAAGATTATTTTTTCTAAAATTTAGCGTACATGTTCCCTTAACAAGTTAACTCTCATCTACATCTCTGTCTCTGCTAGCCTCTATATTGGGTTAGTGCGTAACCAGGGAACTTTACTTGTAATTTTAGCATATACTGGAGTGTATCTGTTTTAAAGGGTCAAGGACATTCATTTACTCTTGTTTGATCGATTTGCCCTTTCTTTCCAAGTTTCTCGCACAGAGGCCAGCTGTATCTCTCTGGACTTGTGGAGCCTCCAAGCTTTTCCTTCGAAATGCTGCTTTAACACGTAACAGAATATGTACTGTGCAAACTGTTAGACTTATGAAGACAATGTATGTGAATTTTTTGAAGGCTGTCAAACTGTACTTGTAGCCTAACTCTTGGTTAAACTGTTCGCTATCTAATATAGTGCTAGATATCCTGAATACCTTAAGTATTCCAAAAGCAGTCATCATCAGATTGGAGGATGAAGGCTCCGGAACTTCTAGTCTTCCAGAAACTGAAATTGCTGCTGAAATGTGTGATTTGTTAAAACATTACGTGTCAGTAAACCACGGAAACTGTAGATATTGACGTGTAGACAGTGAGTTCAACTGCACTGTCAGCACCCATTCCGTGGCTTTACATTTTCACACCAGGCAAATACCGGGTTTGTACCGTAATTAAGGCCGCAGCCGCTAACCTTTCCCTATCCCTTCGTCACTATAATACCTATCTGTGCGGTGGATCGTAAAGCAGATTGTAAAAAATACCAAGAATTAGATAAGACTGTGTAATAAATGTGACGCAGGAGAAATAAATATTCTTCATGTACAATGTAGTTATATTTTACGCGCTTTTTAGAGACTATCATTATTGCAGTCTCCTTTTTGTTTTCCCTTCATAACTCACACATTACAAACACTTATAAATTCCCTCTTCACTTATTGTAATGTGTCTTAGAAAGTAATTGGATTCCTGTAGTCATCATTTGTGAGAGCACAAATGTCGGTATCCTAAGCACGAGGAGAGGAATTGCCCCCAACAGAAAATACGTTTTACAGTGCACGAAGAGTTGTTCAATGGCAGGCGCTCGGCGAGTACTAATGTGCCACATGGGATGTCTATCACTGTCCGACTCGTTGGCTGAATGGTCAGGGTACTGGCCTTCGGTTCAGAGGGTTCCGGGTTCGATTCCCGGCCGGGTCGGGGATTTTAACCTTAATTGGTTAATTCCAATGGCCCGGGGGCTGGGCGTTTGTGCTGTCCCCAACATCCCTGCAACTCACACACCACACGTAACACTATCCTCCACCACAATAACACGCCACACCAACATATGGCAGATGCCGCCCACCCTCATCGGATCGTCTGCTTTACAAGGGCTGCACTCGGCTAGAAATAGCCACACGAAATTATTATACAGGGGTATTACTGACTGCGGATTATTACGTCAGAACACGAAGATGTAATAACCGGGCGCTGCATGTTCTTTAGCGCTACCCGTCTAATGTATCACTTTGCATTAGTAACCCTGATTTCCGAAGGCATAGTTTCAGGCTGGTGTTCAGAACAGCAGCGCTACTGTCGGCAAGGACAGCAACGACGAATACACAGACATGCAGAATCTGGCTGGAGCTGATCGCGAGTTTCCGAATAGCCTTCTATACTCGTTGCTTTTAAGATCTAATCTTTCATAGAGTGTGATGTCCTTATGTGTGTATCAATATTAATGAGTTATTAAACTTGATTTTCTGTATGTTTACAAATGTACTCCGTTACAGAACCTGTGTATGAAAATGACTGATATGTTTTTCAGATCCGAAATATAGTGCGTTGTAGTGCTCCTTTCTAAACGAGCGATAAAGCATCCCGTTCATCATTGTTGCATGCGGGATACTTATAGTACGGGGCTGGAGGGCCTCACTCTGCCGTACTAAACAAAGATCTTCGAAGGTGTTATTCTCACGAGTCTATAATCAGATTGTTAACGGTGGCCCAATTACTCTCTGCAATTACAGACTCGCTACTCTGCAGCTGGAGTGTAGAATTAATTAATGCCTTTATGTATAGAATAGGGCTATCCATTGAATATGTCTTCCACCAAAATACATGAGATAGGTATTTACTGTATTTGAAAATGTGGGTTTAATTGAACTTTATTCCTTCGGCAAGTATCCTGAGTTCATGCCTGTTGCCATAAGCGAAGGATAGATCAAATGCATCAAATTAATGGGTTTGTTTTCACATTTTAACGCTACAATATTTCACGCTGCATGCATGAAATGTTAGCATTATGAAAATCAGACTGTTTCTGGGAAACTGTATGCGATACATTCCATATTACAATAGCTGTAAGGCGTGAGTTAAATTCCACAATTATAAATTACAGCGATGATGCAACCTTTCCCCGCGGGGGGGGGGGGGCATTAACCATACTTTGGACCACCGCAGTGAGTGAATGCGTTCAACGATTTCAAAGATTCTGATCTCGTTTTATTTAAAATAGACAGGCTGGCGCATGTACTGTAGTTTGCGAATTTATGAAGATTGCAAATTTGCAATAACACTTTTGTAGCGATTTCTGTTCCTTTACTGGCTAACAATGATATACGCTGTGAAAAGAGCTTGACAGGGCAAATACAGTGGCGAAAGAATAGTTAGGATATCTAAATTCGTTCATAAGTTATGTGATGATCAAGTTAGTTGTGACGCGCCGGTATGCCAATCCCACGACGTCGTTGCATCATCATCGTATTCATCACCGCGAGAGAGTTGCTGAGGCACAACGACACTATTTTACTCGCAAGGACCATACAGTTGATCGATGAGAGTTTACGTCATTTACAGTATTGGACTCCTTTATAAGAGAAATATGTTTCTAACCAGAGAACCGTAAAGAACATTAATCATGTGAAGTTAAATATTATGTAAATCGAGTTACATTTGTATCGTAGTTAGCGCATTGTTGTTTCAGTCATGAGTCCACAGAGTGGTTTCGTGCAGTTCTCCATGCCATCCTATCCTGCATCCTGTCTACGTAGCTACTACATCCTGAATCTGCTTTTCATATTCAAACGTTGGTCTCCTCCTACCAATCTTCCCTCAATAACCAGCTGTACAAGTCCTTGTGGCCAACTCGCTCTCGTCTCACACCTCTATACTGGTGACTCCATCTACCCATTTCACCTGAAGAATGTCTCTGTAACACCACATTTCAGAAGCTCTGAGCTCGTTATTGTCCACGTTTCATTTCCATACAATGCAACGCTCCAGAGGAAACTCTTCAAAAATATCTTTCCAATTCCTATATCAACGTTTGAAGTGAGCAAAATTATTTTGTTAAAAAAGACCTTCCTTGCTTGTGCTTGTATCAATTTTATGTCCTCCTTACTTCTGCCACCGCATGTTATTTTACTACAAATAACAATACTTATCTACTTCCTTTAAGACTTCATTCCCTAATCTACCTAATTCTACCAGTCCTGCATGACTTCACTCCCTTACTTTTGTTTTGGATTTATTCATTTTTAATCTTGTACTCATTTCTCATAACTCGGTCCATACCATTCAGAAATTCCTACAGATCCTCTGCAGACACAGATAAAATAACAATATCAACGCCAAAGCTCAGGGTTTTGATTTCCTCGCCTTGGATTGTGTTCCCTTTCCCAAATTCCTCTGAACATATTCGCGGCCACGCATTCCAGGCAGTATACCCATTTTAGGTTTCGCATATTTTGTGATGGAAAAGGGTTCATCATCTACATTTGTTTGTAAGCGTCAAAGCCTACGTCGCACTCTGTCATTGTCCGTAACGTTCATTTTACGTAGAGTTATCGGCATAATTCAAAAATATTGAAAATATTTCAGTTAGTCTTGACATAAAAATGTCTTATAGCTGGGGGTCATCTATTAACTTGTGTAACGCTACGTGACGAAAGTGTAACCATAGCAAATGGGCAGCCTGTGATGTAAGGTATAGATGGATGGCAATGACCGAGGGACATATTTATGATAATTTGATTTCCGCAAAGGGAAAATTTGTTTCTTTTTCCACAATAGTGTACAGTTATTGATATAAATTACAAACTCTATGCTCTTACCTTTGATACTGTTTTTCTTTGGACTCTTACGTAATGTGGGTGTCGCTACTGATATGAATGAAGACCAGTTTTATGGCCGGATCCCCTTTCTCAATGTGTGACATGTATTCACAAGCCAAAGTTGCTATACCATGTTGTATATACATGAAGATTTGAGTTAAGATGAACATGAACACGCTGTAAAATCCCCAGCCCATTCGGAAATCAGCAAGGTGCCGAAAATTCTGAACCTAATAATATTATTAACAATAATAATCATACACGGACTGCATGCAGACAAAAATTCAACTCGCAGACAAGTTCACACCCAATAGGCAACAAATTTGAAATACAAAAACATGAAGACACAAGAAGGATGACAGACCGATAGCGCGAGTGTCCGAGGACATGTTCGGCTGGCCAGGTGCAGGTCTTTCGATTTGACTCCCTTAGGCGACCTGCGCGTCATGATGAGGATGAAATGATGATGATGACGACACATACACCCAGCCCCGTGCCAGAGAAATTAACCAATGATGGTTAAAATTCCCGACCCTGCCGGGAATCGAACTCGGGACTCCTGTAATCGAAGGCCAGCACGCTAACCATTTAGCCACGGAGCCGGGCAAAATTTTATGTAAAAAAGAAGAACAAGACGAATCATGCTAAGTAATGTTGCTACGTGCTCCTTAGAGAAGTAAACGCATTCATGCTGGAGTCTGCCTCTTGTAGAAGGAAGAAATAAACCTTCTAAACGCGGCAATAGGACATTGTTACGGAGATGATCCTTGAGAGGAACACCTAATAATCTACTATACATTCTTGGCTCTTGGACTAGGATTTGATTGCCCATATCTCTGTACTATATGGGAGAAGGGAGAGATCAACAGTGTTCTTTACATCCCTGTTGCTATTAAGAGGACGATCGTTCATGAGAATGAAGCTAAGCGACCAATGCAATTGCTGTTCTTCTCTTTATGCAGGCTGTTCGGAATGGGCACTCTCTTCCCCTTCTACATATCCCATTGCCTTTCCCTTTCTACGAGGTATGTTCAAAAAAAGAAACTCAACTTTTGAAATAGCGTGCCAACCTGAAGAGGGAGCGCACTACGGCTACTGAGCGCACGTAGCGGCAGCTTTAGGCAATAATGTGCCATTTGCCGCGTTTCGCTCTGTCAGTTTCTTGGCGAGCTGCAGCCGTTGAAGCGAGCATGCGCAAAAGCTGTTCGTCGCATTAGTGCCAAATTTGCATTCAAAGAACTTGAAGAAAAACTTGTGTGTGTGTGTGTGTGTGTGTGTGTGTGTGTGTGTGTGTGTGTGTGTGTGTGTGTGTGTGTGTGTGTGTGTGTGTGTGTGTGTGTGTGAAACTTTATTACAAAGTTGGAATACCTTTTTGGAGACATGATACTGAAACATAACTGAAGTCGTCGCACGCATGAGTCGGTCAACGATCACGCTGATGTTGGATGTGTTTTTTGACTGTAAATGCATTATCCATCAGGAATTTGTACCAGTTGGTGAGACGGTAAACAACGAAGTGTAACGCGTTTGAGGGATGTTGTGTGCAGGAAGAAGCCTCAGTTATGGGAAAACCAGACTTGGATGTTGCATCATGACGATGCCCCAGCTGACGCGTCATTGCTTGTCTGCAGCTGTCTAGCAGTACATCACACTCCTGTCGTACCCCGTCCTCCGTATGCTCTTGATTTAGACCCTGCAGACATTTTTCTGTTTTCCAAAATTAAATTTACGGTGGAAGGACGTCATTTCCAAAGCATAGATGAGATTTAGGACAATGCGACAAGACACCCAGAAAGTGCCTTCCATTTTCCAGAGATGGATGAATCAATGGGAACGGTGTAATGCCGGTAGAGGGGGCTACTTTGAAGGAAGACAGTCCTTAAAATATTCTACAATAAGGAATAAAGATATTATGGCAAAAGTTCGATGTCTTTTTGAACATCCCTCGTAATTTCCAGTTCCTCGAGCTTCTTTGCCATTTTTTACAATTGGCTTCACGTCGCACGGAACCAGATTGGTCTTACGGCAAGGAAGGGATAGGAAATCCCTAGGAGTGTAAAGGAAGCAGCTGTGGTCTTCATTAAGGTACAGCCCCAGCACTTACTTGGTGCGAAAACGGGAAAGTACGGAACACCATCTTCAGGGCTGCCGACAGTGCGGTTCGAACGTACTATCTCCCGGATGCAATCTCACAGCCACGCACCCCTAACCTCACGGCCAACTCACCCGGTGATTCCTTGTCATGTAAAGGGCCTCTGGTTCATTCATCAGAAGTCGCATTTGTTTAGGCCTCTCAACATAATCAGCAGTTGTGAGTGATTCTCTGAGAGCTATCACTGATATGTCGTGTATTCCAATGATGTGTTTTCCGTTCCACTCGAAACACGCCCTCCAGTGGACCTTAGGCGGTAGGAGGTATGTTTGGTGGAAGCCTAATCTTACTTTAAAGTTCTTTATAGCTGAATCAATTTGTCTCTACAATTTCTTTAATGGTAGAAAAGTATTGTTTATCTAGGGATTTGGCATTCTTTGATTTGAAGAAGCACTCAGAAGACATGCATTTTTGAATATATACATTTATAAACTTTCTAGAAAGTCATTTCTGTGCAGCAGGAGGTGAGATTGGAACCGACCAGGTTACAGTTATACGCTCGGTCGGTCGGTTGTGTTTTTGATATACACTAGTTCGTAGTAGTTTCTAATTATGTTAAATAATGACGAATATTGTGGTGAAATGACGCAGTTAAATCCTCCCTAATGTAAGAATTGCGTGATTGGAGGCAGAATCATACTAAATTATGGGTTTCCTACTTTATATAGCGGACATAAAACATATTATAACTCCCATACAAAATACA